>NW_004444205.1:1059893-1075345 GCF_000243295.1 Trichechus manatus latirostris
GACATGATTCCCAGTATTGTGTGATTGTCCACCATTTTGTCATCTGATGTGATTTTCCTATGTGTTGTAAATCCTACCTCTATGATGTTAATGAGGCAGGATTAGAGGCAGTTATGTTTATGAGGCAGGACTCAATCTACAAGATTAGGTTGTGTCTTGAGTCAATCTCTTTTGAGATATTAACGAGAGAAGTGAGCAGAGAGACAGAGGGAACTTCTACCACCAAGAATGAAGAACCAGGAGGGGAGCATGTCCTTTGGACCCAGGGTCCCTGCGCTGACAAGCTCCTAGACCAAGGGAAGATTGATGACAAGGACCTTCCCCAGAGCCAACAGAAAGAAAAAGCCTTCCCCTGGAGATGGTGCCCTGAATTTGGACTTCTAGCCTGCTAGACTATGAGAGAATAAATTTCTGTTTGTTAAAACTGTCCACTAGCGATATTTCTGTTATAGCAGTACTAGATAACTAAGATAGCATACAAATATTTTATTTGCTATCAACTTACTTAGCCTATTTGTTAAAAAAACTAGTGTTCATTGTATTTTTTGAAATTCTACATCATATCTTGCTAGTTGCAACCTTGTTCTATTATCGTTCAGGTACAAAGAAGATTAGGAGAGGAAGCCAATCATGTCTGTAAAACAAAAGTGGAAGTCATTCACAAGTATAATTTGTATCCATCATTTGCACTATCTCCTGAATAGTTCTGTATTAATGCTAAATATAATCATGCTAACTTCCATATGAAAAGCATAAAGAATTGGACACCATTTTTCATCAAATGAAAATTGATGCCATCAATTTCAAATGTACCACTCTTTTATGAACTACAGAGGAAGGGAAAAATGCTGCTAAATTAAATGATGATGTTAGTGATTGGAAGATATATCTTGGTTTCAGAGATATTAAAATGTGTTAAGAATCTGCGTCTTAAAATAGATGAAATATGGTATTTGTTCAGTATTCAGGGAATGTATACTTAATGCTCTACACTTTTGGCATCATGATTTCCTTCTTTTTTTAAGGGTAGAGATATGCAAGGTGTTTCATGCCACATACTCTGCTAGGAATCTGTCTAAAGCCTAGCGTGCATTGCAAGACCTGTAATTGCAACTCCCATCTCTGGATATGTGAAGATCTATTCACTATCTCAGATTTTTACATGAGAACTTAAAGCATGTGCTGCAACAGCTTTCTAGAAAGTAGCGTCTATCCCACAGAGTTTTTAAATCCTTCTTCAGGCACTTTTCAGCGTGCTTTCTTGGCCTATCCTATGGCAGACTAACTCAAAGCAGTTGGCTCTACACAAAAAGTTAAATATTCTTAAATATCAAAAACATTTACTAACTTTGGTATAACGTTTCCCCCCCTCTTCTTTCAAATAAGTCTCAATTTATCCTTCTAAGCTTCTTCATTGTCCAGAGTTTTAAAGCATTTGATTTTCAATTAGCTAGTAACAAAACAAACACATTTTTTGCGATCGTCCAAAGTTTTAATGACAAGCAAAGAGAATATGACTATACATCTGCACAATAGATGTAAGAAAGTGAGGTGAAACAGGACAGTGACTATTTTCTGTTCTACACATATTTGACTTCCAGTCCTGCAATAGCTGTCCAGTCTAACCTCTGCGATTAACTGACACTTGTAAAGCGGTTCATGTTTTAAGTTTCTCTTAATAGTGACAAGCAGGGGAACGTTGTTTCATTGCTCAGATGCCTCAGTACATGTGCATAAAATGACCTTGGGGTTCTTTGTCTGTAAATGAGTGAAAAGAGACACTATAGACACCTGCTCTGCATTCCCTCCATATGAAAGGGAAGAAAAAGGATGTCCAATTTTACATTTTTAATTTAAAATTAGTCCCTTTTTTGACCTTTCCCAAGGCTTTCATTCTGTGTTTTTTGAAGGATTATTCCAAATCAAACATGTTTACCTTTTTGCTCCGTAAAAACGACCTGCTTATTTCCCACTGCTAAACCTGCTTCTCCTACAGTCTTCCCCATGTCAGTGAAAGGATTCATTTCCTCAGTTGCTCAGAGTAAATACCTTGGGGCTATTCTTTACTTCTCTCTTCCTCTCAGACCTCACATTCAAACTCTCAGTAAATCCTATCAGCTTTACCTCCAAATACATCCAGAATCCAATCAATTCTCACACCTCTTTACTATCATTCTGGTCCAAGCCACCATCTTCTCTTTCTTGGATTATTTTAAGAACACCATCAGTTCATTTAAAGTTTAAGTCAAATCATGTTTCTTTCCATCTCCCTCATATTAAAATCCAAATTCCGTGCCAGGGCATAGAAAGCCCTGCCCCTCGTTACCTGGCTGACAGTATCATCTCTTCTTCTCTCCTCCTTTCCTGCCGCCATGCCAGCCACACCATCTACTTTGCTGTGTTTGAATGCACCATTGCTCTCCTGCTCAGAACTTTTGAAATTGCTTTTCACTCTTTTTGAAATGCTCTTCTCCAAGATATGCACCCTCGAGATTTTCTCCCTTACTCCTTTCAGGGCCTCTGTTTCCCTATCACCTTATTAGAGAGGCCTTTTTTGATTACTCCAAACCAAAAAGCCACCTCCTTCCACCTGCCCCTCATTTCTTACCCTTTTCATGATACTTCATCTGTCTCCATATCACTTATCACCACCTAACAATTATTTTGTTATGGACCCCCTCCATTAGTCTCTAAGTGCCATGAGAGCAGATATGTATCTGTTCCTTTCATTTCCTTATCACCAAAGTATACAACAGTACATGGTACATAATAGGAGATCAATAAACACTTGTTAAATGAATATGTTTTAAAGGCAGACTATTACTAAATGAGACTAGGCCGAATACACATATAGACCGACCTTCAATAGTATATAGCATGTCATGAAGCTCCATATTTACACATATGGTTTATATTTACACATAAGCAATACGTAGTCTTTGAAAATATTTTCAAATTACCTAAATATAAATATTTAGTGTTCTAGGGGAGTCTGTTGGCAGTTCAAACCTACCCAGAGGTGCCTCGGAAGACAGGCCTGGTTATCTGCTTCTGAACGGTCACCACCTTGAAAACCCTATGGAGCAGTTCTACTCTGCACACATAAAGTCGCCATGAGTCAGAATTGACCTGCGGCAATTAATAACAACAGTTTTCACGTATGGTTCTTGTGATCAATGTATAGTTACTAGCAGTGTGGGCCACAATACTGTTGAAGCAAATATACATCAGCCCACAGTGAGAAGTTAACCAAACCAACCACAACAAATTAAATGAATAGTTATGGAGCTAAACCCACAGTAGCTTATAATTGAAAAAATAAAATAAAAAAAACAAAAATAGCAGTAATTGAAAACCAATAGTCACCTCAAGACAATGCTGATAATACTCTGATAAAGGGTCCTTCCTGAAAATTGCAGGAATTCTAACTAACTGCCCATGAACAGGCCCAGTAGGGGCTCAGAGATGTTTCTGAGCTTTCCATAGCAGCCAGCCTTCTTAGAGGAAGGCTGAACTGCAATATTACGGTCTACCTTCAATTCTGGGAAAGGCTACCCTTTTACAAATACCAAATTATAATAACTTTTACTAACTACTTAGTTGGAGTCCCTGGGTGGCACAAACATTTGAACGCTTGACCACTAGCAGAAAGGTTGGCAGTTCAAACCTACCCAGAGGTGCCTTGGAAGACAGGCCTGGGGATCTGCTTGTGAAAGGTCACAACCTTGAAAATCCTTTGGAGCAGTTCTGCTCTGCACATATGGGGTCACCATGAGTTGACATCAACTTGACAACAGCTAACAACAACAACAGTGTTATAGGAGGGAAGACCATTGGTTATTTTAACCCATGTGGCATTTAAAAAACTACATAAAACCTTTACTATTCCTCAGTTTGGTTTTTTCTATAGATGTAATATCGATTTATTTTTCATATTGACCATTCCATTCAGTGCAGTTTTGAAAACAATCATACTTACTATTTTGATGTCTTGTTTGGTTTTACCTATAAAGTTTAACTACAATCCAGATCAGGACTTACAATACTATCCACACCATCAGAAACGTACAGAACATGTGTCCTATATTAATGATTATGGTTCACATTATCATGGATGAAATACATATCTTAGAACTGAAAATGTAGCTATGTTCCCAATTCTTGTTTCAGTCATCATTATCAAGTGCACTATCAATAGAACTTGCAAAACATGCTTTATGATAATGGATTAATACTGCCATTCTCTCACAATATAGTATTGACTGTGCTATGCTAAAAGTAGTCATTTCGTTCAATAGGAGAAATGAACAAGGCCTAGTCAAATGAGAAAACAAAAATATATCCCACTCTATTTTGAGCAGCAAAATACAATTTTTATGTTTGTATTTTTCTCTTAAGCAAATGCAATTTGTCTAAGAGTATGATCTTGAAGTAATCTACATGGGTTAAAATTAACAAAAATAACAAAACTGGTATAACACATGCTGAAAGTTTAAGAATCATTGTTTTTGTATAAACACAATACATGACGGATAAATCATTATGCTATTGGATTGACTTTTTTACTTACTGGAAATTGGTGTTCTACTTTAGATGCATGCAAATAACCCCATGTCTATTTTAGGATAGATTTAATCATAAAATGATTTACCTGGGGCAAATTAGAATAAACTCACTCACTTGAGTAATTAATTGAGGTGTTTCAAGGAATAAATTTAGTTCACGTAAATAGGAACTTTTGTCTCAAGGAGTCATGCAGTGCTCTGTATTGCCATTTGGCCTAAACTATGTTTTTCTAGAAGACATTCTCCTGAGAGTCTTTTTGTCATTCTTTGTTGTAAAATGAGGTTTGTAGTGATGTGCACGTATATTTAGTACCATGTTAGGGTCTATAGAAACTGATGCTTCACTATTGATACAACTTCATTGAAAATCGTTCTGGATCAGTTTCTAATTAGAATTATTACTTACATATATTCTTTCAAGCTCATTAACCTGCTGCCATTGAGTTGGTTCCAACTCATGGCGACCCCATGTGTTACAGAGTAGAACTGCTCTATAGGGTTTTCTTGTCTGTAATCTTTATGAAAGCAGATTGCCCAGCCTTTCTTCCACAGCACTGTTGGCTGGGTTTGAACTGCCAACCTTTGATTAATAGTCAAGCGCAAACTGTTTGCACAAGCCAGTGACCTTCTAAGCTCATAGCTGAGGATAATTAATATTGTAGAAAATCTGAGTCTATTTACAATTGATCTTTAATCACAGAGTGATAGAGACTTTTTGCCACTAATATCTATATAATATTATCGATAGACTTGTACATTGTCATGGACAGTCTTCTTCAGCTTTCATTTACTACAAAACTTCACATCAATGAAGTTCTAGGGCTGATTTAGTTTAAATTTCTTATATCAAGTGTTTATTCTATATTTCCTTGAGTAACCCTAGGGATTGATAATAGTTAACAGCCATTACATCCATACTTCTACTAAATAATTTTTCTTCTCTTCATTTGTGAACCTGTTATTCATTTCCAGGCAAAGGGAAGTATTTCTTAGTAGTCATGACAGTTTAAACATTTTGAAACTTAAAAATAATTCATTATATATGAATAGTGAGGATGAGAGAGTATTTTAAGATCCTTTACACCTGAGCAGAAAGTTTTGTTTTTCTTTTTCTTTTTTCATAAATCAGATGGAGTTAGCACATTGTTATGGATTGAATTGTGTACCCCCAGAATATATGTTAACTTTGTTAGGCTGTGATTCCCAGTATTGTGTGATTGTCCTCCATTTTGTGATCTGGTGTAATTGTCCTATATGTTGTAAATCTTAATCTCTGCCTGTGGTTAATGAGACAAAACTAGGTTATGTTAAAGAAGACTAGGGTGGAATACAATACCTTTACTCAGATCGCAGCCCTGATCCGATGTAAGGGGAGTTTTCCTGGGATGTGGCTTGTATCACCTTTTATCTTGCAAGAGATAAAAGGAGAGAGAAACGAGCAGAGGTAGGGGGACCTACAACAACCAAGAAAGAAGAGCCGGGAGCAAAGTGTGTCCTTTGGACCTGGAGTCCCTGCACTGAGAACCTCCTAATCCCAGCGGAAGACTGATGCCAAGACACATGTAGATCTCCAAGGGACGCTGGGCTCACAAATGTTGAAAGGAGACAAGGACCTTCCCCCAAAGCTGACAGAGAGAGAAAGCCTCTCCCTAGAGCTGACACCCTGACTTTGGACTTCTAGCCTCCTAAACTGTGAGAGAATAAATTTCTGTTTGTTAAAGCCACCCACTTGTGGTATTTCTGTTATAGCAACACTAGATAACTAAGACACATATTAACTCTTTCAAGTAAGTAGGATCCACTTACATAAAGGGCCATAGTAGTATGAGAAATGATAGTCCTTTTATCTGAAAACATTAATGAAACTTCCAAATATTAGACCCAGGGGTAATTGCTATAATGATAGTTGTGTGCATGTTAGGACAATTAAAGTGCCAAAGAATTCTCATTTTCTTTCTTAGTTTTATGTCTAAGTAAAATTGATAGTGCATTATTGAGATTTGTTCAGGATCCAATTATTAAAATAAAAATGATGATCTCATCATTATATTCACATAGCACATTTATCCATTTCTCTTTTGATTTATAGCTTATACTTTACCTAATACAGTTTAGTCAAGTCCCTGAGGCTTATTATTATTTTTTTAATCTTTGATAATCTATACTAATGGACTACAAGAGTAGCAATATAATCTAATGAAGTGGCTAACCCAGAATTTTGGGAATGAACTGTGATAGTTTAAAGCAGATCATGTTTGTTTAGCCTAACTTTATGACTGATTCATATTTACTAAGTAGGTCTTGGCTGGATGGGATGTTCAGAATTTCTTAGATTCAAGTAGAGAGTTAGACAGTGCCAGCTTCTAGATGTAGAAGTAGAAGCCAACCAAAGATTTAAAGCAAGCGCTATGATTCAAAATTTGGTGTCACCTGATAATTCTCAAAGCCCAATTCTCTAATTGGCTTTGATACAATTGCATATTAGATAACCGGATTCATTATATACGTGACCAGGACTTAGCAGTTATGTTTATTATTCTCTTCCTTGATATAGCTATTAAGCATGTTCTGTCCATGAAAAATGACCACAATAGTAATGTTAAAAATATGGAAGAAATTACATGCACCCTATTCCTAGCTAAAAGTCACACGTCTAATTGAAATGTCTATTTTGGATGAAAACGTTATGAATTGTAGTCCCGTATATATGTTCCTGATTGTGGCAATCTTAAAAAAATATATTTTTTTCCTTTTCTTCTACATTTAGTGCTAGAAAAAAGTGAGTCGTAGCTAATATAACATTCAAAGAAAATTAACATTTATCCTAGGGCATTACAGGTGTTGCAGCCTGTCCCATTCATTAGAGCATTTTGTACTTACTGGCAAAGCGACTCTCCTCAGAAGAGAATCTGCTGAACTTCTGTATCTTAGCCAGCATCAATCACTTTGATTAGGGTCTCACTCCATGAACCAGGCGGCTTCTCTTCCACAGCAGCTCCATATGTTTCCCACAGCTGTTCCACTTTCTAGGCGGAACGTGACTCTCCTCGACTCAGAGTTTGTGTCCCTGTCAAAAGACAGAGTTTCCTTTATTCTTTTGATTCGCCCTACTCGCTTATAGCTTGGAATATTATTTGTGGCCCCTCCTGAATAAGGGCACTGTAGAATAAGAGAAATTATGTTCATGAATGTTTTGATAACTGAAATACTTATATCAATGCTCATGCTAAGGAGCTGTTTGAAGAGCATGGAAAGGGTGGAAAAGGGGCTTATGAAAGGATTTCTCCAAGGAAATGTTCAGTGTGCAACCCAGTGATGGAAGGCTACCATCATTTTTGGTTTGTGTTCATTTGGGTAGCTTCACTTTTCTTTTTTTCTGTGGTTGGTACGTGCAAATTTCATCTTGGAAAATAAATTTTTTCCAGGCCACTCTGCTTGGGAATTATACTATGATAAACCCGAACAACTATCATATGTTGACTGCAGGGCCGACAGAATTGTCTGTGTGTATTAGAAGCTCATCTCAACTTTCTTAACACTTAGGATGTTCGCTGTAATAACTTCACTATATGAAGATATGTAGAATAAATAGGATGGGAACAAAACAGGTTCATAATAAAGGAAACAATCATTTCTATAAATGGCAACTTGATTCATTCATATCTAAAATTATAGAGTTTTGATAGAGCTTAATGTGAAAAGGTAAACAAAGCAGAAAGGTCTTTGAGAAAATACTAGAGTACTACCTGAAGCTTGCTGAACAAACTTTTTTTTAGGGAAATACAATAAAGCTTTTGAACTTGAACTTCTGGGATTTCCACTGAAAGATCAAACATAACATGATTATCCTGTTGAAAGAATGATGCTGGGAAGTCTTTGCATGATTTGGTAAGATTTTTAATATATAGCTGATGTCGTTAATCAGAATAGCTACCGAAATCAAAAGACATTAGTTACCACACTGCAAAAGTTCTAAATGAAATCTTATCTATTCATGGATTCGAGAGGGTTATATGAGCAGTCATCATCATCGATAGCACCCAGGTCTTCAAAACGAAACAAAAAACACACACACACAACTCTATAACAGGGCAAAGCAATGGGATTTAATTGATTCCTGATTTTAGTGGACTTGTACCCTTGAGTTTCAAATGGCTCTGTTCATAGCAACTTTCCCTGCTTGTGGAAATCTGGTAGTGCTTTACCAAATATCAGTTGATGATGTTGTTATTCTTTTTCTCAAAGGCAAAAACACTAGAATACTTCAGCTTTCCACAGAGAATTACACATTCAAACTGAAGTCTGGTTTTTTAAATAGGAGAAGGGAGAGGCAGATGAAGTAATGTAATTATAAACTTGATAGGGGGTTGCAAATGAATAAGCAATTGGCAATTGAGTAGTTAAGACCCATTCCGCATTTTATTATAGCTGTAATGTTTTGAGTTCATAAATCCATCTTCAAGTAGGAATGCACGCACACACACACTCATTTTTAGTATGCATAACAAAAGTCAGTCATTCCGTAACTCAGGGCTAATCCTTACATGTTTAGCCCACAATTCCATAAACTACGTAATTCCATTCATCTGGGCCAGTTCTAGCTCCGAAAGTACTCTGTGTACCAAACTCCCTCTCTTTCTAGTTTCCTGATCACAGTGTTCAACATCCACAGTTTAGCCGATCAAGTTAGACGTGGGAGGTAGGTTTTGGTTAGAACTCTCACACTAATGAGTAAATCATTGGAAAACCTCAAATTTCCTGAAATCATTGGCATGTTTCCTAAGAGCCAGGTAAATACCTCACTGGGCTATCAGGTAGCACATGATAAATAGAATTATTCTAGCTAGAAGTAGGAAGATATTTTATGTGTGAGAAAAGTGATCATGGGGTTATTTCTTTCTGTTAAAGAATCTGCCTCCACCCCTCAGTGGGCCTACTTTTCAGAAATCCCCTGGATTCATTGATTGTTTCCTCCCTATGCTTCCAACTGAAAAGATTATTTAGAAGCTTTACTGTGTCTTTTTTAACTTTTTGTTTATTTGCTTATTTCTAAACAATATAGTCAGTAGAGATTTGCAATGAAAAGAGAAGGTGAGTAGAGGGGTCAGAACAGGAATAGCAACAAACCAAAGAGAAATCCCCCTTAAAGAAATTAGAAAGCATCATCCAATGTCAGCAAAAGCGCAGTGTTAAGGAAAACTCATTGATCTAATATTTAACAAATCGTTAATATTTTGTCTGCATAAACCACGTATAAAAGCCAACCCACAAACGTGATTACTACAAAACATAAGATATAAAGAAAGAACATCAAGTGATAGTTTACACACACACACACACACACACACAAAAGGGAGGGTGTGGAATACAACTTTATTCATTTTGAAAGCCCATGGTAATAAACTGCCAAAAGAAATAGGATGCCAAACCCCACACTAGTTATTAATTTTATTCATATTTAGCAAGTATTTACTGAAAGATTCCAAACTTACTCAGAGTTCTTCACTTTAAGAAGCTTATAGTCTGGTGGGGGATAGGTATTTATTCATTGAATTAATACCAAGTGCTTCCAGAGTATCAGAAACACATTTTCAAAGATAAGAAGATAAATAACACTTCACCCCTACACTCAAGAATTTCTGAATCTCAGTAATCCTGAAGATCTTCTAATACTTTCTTTTCCCTAATTCTCTATTTTCCCCACCATTGGCCCTCTTCAATTGGACACCAAATCTTATGATTCCCTCTCCTAGTTTGTTCATAAAATTAATTGCATTCACTTGTTTATTCACACGTCCTTCCACTGACATTTGACTTCTTAATGATTAACACCCCACCAAAAGCAAAAACCAAACCCTTTGCTGACCAGTTAGTCAATTATGACTCATAGCGACACCACAGGACAGAGTAGAACTGCCTCATAGGGTTTCCAAGGAGCAGCTGGGGGATTTGAACTGCAGACCTTTTGGTTAGCAGCCAAGCTCTAAACCACTGTGCCACCAGGGATCTAACACCCCACAGTGGTGTCAAATATTAGCACTTAACGGTTTCTTGAATGAATGAGCAAATGAATGCACAGATGACAAAAAAAAAAAAAAGATTTATGAACACAGAGTAGAGGAAGATAATTTCTAATGGGTGGTATCAATAAAAGCTTTGTGATTCATATGAACTATGTCTTAATCTCTTGAGAGAACTTCTGAACATGAGGAGTTGGGGCATATAGATCAACTGCATTCTAGGTTATTTCTACTTTAAGAAGTTGAAATGAGTAGCTTTAAATATGATTCCAAATTTAAGGTTTCATTCTATATTTTCTTCTTTTACACACAAGTGCTTTTTCAAATGGATATTAGAATTTCAATTTAATGACAGTTTTTTAAAGCAAAATTTTACTCCTTTTCCATATTGGAGAACATTGCAAAAAATAAATAAGGTAGCATTTTGGGATTGTCTTTATGATAAGAGATTGAATGTAATTGAGGAAGAGCTAGTTGACAAATATTCGGTTTTCATACATTCATAGCTTATAACTTCCCAAGATAATTTTGTAATATTTTGTTACCCAGATCTAACTGCACTCATGCAGGGAGACTAAAGTAGTCATTTTTTTCCCTCTCTACCTCATCAACCAAATCTTACCTATTACTATAACCAGTAGCTTATATGTTCAAAATGTATCTGGAATCTTTACCACCTTTTAGTTCTAATATTAACCTCCCTGACTTCCCTTATCCTAGTTTTTTCTTACATGTATATTATTGTACACACTGCTGCTTGAATTCTCTTTCTAAAACACATATCTGGTCATGTGATTGCTAATGTTCAAACACTATTCATGAATCCCCATTGCCTGTAGACGATAAGCTTCTTGAAATGGCATTCAAAGTGCTTAACAATCTGACCCATACAATTTCAGCCTTTTCTCTGTCACTCCCCTTTCTAGCCCCTCCAACTTTTTGTAACCCAAATAACCCCCAGGCTTCATGTGGCCCAGTTTTTAAACGGTATCAAGTTCAAGGGGATAGTCTGGAATCCGAAGGGTAAATAAAAATATTTCAGACTTATTTCATTTATCTCTTAATGAAACACCAAGGCAGAGGGAGGACTATTCATAATTCACAGATAACAACTTAAATATTCCAATGTCCTAACTGGGCATTGTCCTCAAGGACAGTCTTTCATTCATTATCTTCTCCAACATCGCCTCCTCATTCTCCAAAACTCTCAACTCATTGCTTTCTTTTTCTATTCACTCCCCCCAGCTTGTTAGCTGTAAATAAATTGAGCCTCCTTGTTTTCTTTAACTTGTTATCTGCTTCACTCACTGCTCAGTTTTTGTTTTGTTTTGTTGATGTTTTCACACAAAAAAAGGAAATCTCAGACGCTGATACTACAAGCAAGAACTCTTTTCTATCAAAAGTCAGGGAAATGGGAGAAAAATTTAAATAATAATCTTTAGATAACTTTTGCCCTTATTACACATCTATCCTATATCACAGTTATTCAGCATATGCTACTGATAGAGGTTCCTGCTTTTTTCCTTTTCTTTTCCTTCTCATTATTCAAAATTCAATGTTTTCTCAGCTTAGATGCCCCAATTTCTCAAGACAGAATTTGCTGTACCCTTCTCTATGCTTTCTCTGCTTTTTATTTATTCTTCTAGTGCACTGTCTGCCTTGAACAATTAATGTCTTGGCTGTTTCCTAGACTTTGAAATACTTAATGGCATGGACAGTGGTCTTATTCATGCTGTTATCCCCAGTACCAAACACAGTGCCTTTTACATAGGAGAGACTCTATAAATGCTTGTCAGATTGAATTGATTTGAAGAACTATATTTCAGGGGTAGGCGTATATAAATTCATAAGTGGTTATACTTTAGATTGTCAATAAAATCTGCTTAGTTTTGAAATCAGAAAGTTTATCTAGTTAATCACTTAAGAACATTTATAACCGATTTCAATATAAAATCCAGTCATATGGAAGGCATGAGTCATGCAAAATCATAACCAATGTGTTGTGACAAATGAATTTCCTCCCCACATTTATGATTTTGTTGGAACTATACAACCGATATTGGACCAATGCTACAAAAGCATCTCTTTAATCTGGTCAGCTTCACCTAGAACATAAATTGTCTTTGTAAATATGGTTATAGATAAATTGCTTACTTTTGTGTATGCATGATAAATATATTTGTGTGATGGATGTTGCATAATTATAATTTTTTGTATATCATGTGCAATACCAAGGCTACTAATATAAGTATTTAAATTAAATATATTTTGAAAATACTTAATTTGGTTGAAGTTTTGTATCTAAGATTATGGAAAAATTTTGTATTTTAAAAAAATTTTGGGTTTTCCAATAGGATATATAATACCTTTTAAAAATATTTTATCTTGGTGATTCTAAGGGATTCTAGCAGCTGTAATATTACTATACACTAATTAGGCAAGTGAAGATGTAAATTATATAAATATGCTTTAAAATATCTTGATTTAGTCACTATGGAAACTGTCTTTTTTATCATGTGAAGTCATCAACAGTTTTTTTTTTCTTTTTAAATCAGCCCCTACATATAATATAAAATTTCCATATTTAGTTAAACTTTCAAACTTACACTGGAAATATAGGAAAGCCAATTAAAAACTTTTTAAAGCTCAAGGAAATGCTAGACACTTTTAAAATTTGGAGATAAACTATGTAAACAGTTTAAACATGTTAAAATATAATTAAATCTATAATTTTGTAATAAAATATAAGAGATGTTTTTCAGACCTGAACTTAAGAAATTCTGCATTAGATTTTGCTCCTTGATATGAAGAAAAGTTAATTTAACAAACTTGCTAAAGGAAATAACTCATGAGCCATTCTTTGGACCTACCACATATGGGCAACAAGAGGGCAAGTTTAGGTAAGCCAATTCTTTATAAATAGGAAATACTTCAAAATATTCAACTTTGTTAAATGTTGGTTGTTTATGGGTATTGTCTTCTGAAGCTACTTGATAATGAGCACATCTATTATTCTTTCATGCTCTCAGATGCCATAAGGAGCTGTGGTTTACTCGCTGTCCCTGCAATTTGTTTACCACTAGCGCACAATAGCCCACCCTACTTTGATTTTCTTGCCATCTCTTCCCTTCCTCATTGCTGTCGTGTGGTGACCTCCTGGTGGTAGCTCTATTTTGTTTCAAGCCTCAGACTCTACTCTCTCCACCCTCATTGTCAACAAATTACCTTACTTCCAACCTTGCAAAGGAAATAGAAGCCACCCAATGGAATTTCTTTCACTTCTTCCACAGATTTGCACAGTCATTCATTCATCCTTATCACCTCCCCTTTGGTGTGCTTCCTCTAGTGCAAGCTGAGGTATTCTTTGGGTCTGGAGCCCATTTCCAAATTTTCCCTCCCAACTGACTCTTCCCCTCCCCTCCAGAACCTAAACATGTTCAAATATCCCCCCATTTAGAGAAGAAATACAACAAGAAAAAAATATTTTTTTCTCCATAATGACTGTTTCCTCCCTTGACCTCGACAGAACTTCATGCTCAAGTCTCTGGGCCTCACCTTCTTGTTTCTTTCATTGGCTCCTCATTCCCTGTTGTTGTCGTCATCGGATCATTTCCATCTCATAGCACCTTATGTACAACAGAATGAAACACTGCCCAGTCGTGCACCATCCTCACAATTGTTGCTATTTTTGAGCCCATTGTTGCAGCCACGATGTCAATCCATCTCGTTGAGGGTCTTCCTCTTTTTTACTCACCCTCTGCTTCCCCAGGCATGATGTCCTTCTCCAGGGACTGGTCCCTTCTAATAACATGTCCAAAGTACGTGAGACAAAATCTCACCATCCTCATTTCTAAAGAGCGTTCTACTTTTTCCAAGACAGATTTTCATTATCTGCCCACTCCTTAAAGGCACCTTAGCTCTCTGTCTTAATTCCTCTGCTCACTCTAAAAAAATACAAGAAATCTAGCACTGTTCTCAACAGAATTAATTTCTCTGTATAACAGAAGAAATGTAACGCGTCCTTTTCATTTAATCCATCAATACCATATTTTTATTATTAGAATATAATACTTAGCAAATATAGTAGGCAAATGTTTATTTGATTAATACTAACTAAATCACTGAACAATAATTACTAAAGTGTTTTTACAAACTATAAAACATTATTCAAAACTATAAAGTGTTTTTGCTAATCAATTTGGCAATTGTAACACCTGGTCTGATGAGCTTGCTTGTTTGAAACTGAACAGATGCAGGGTGTGATGATATTCCACGTTAAAGTTATGAATGACTAGATTTCCTTGCAATTACAGTGACATAGTGAAGGTAGCTAAGATATATATATATATTTGCCAATGAAGGAACTGTATAAATTTCATGTAATTTAACATTGATTTATAAACCAGCCTTTGGAAAATGGGTAAGAGGCTTTTTGTTGGTAATTTTGTGTAGTTGTTGTATGATTGTTCTTCAGTTATAAAAATTGAGACTTTTAAAAATCTAAATGCATAATAGCAGGAATTCTGAATACAAGGGGTATCAGATGTAAGGAGAACATTATTCTGGTCCATAGCTGTATACATTTTTTTTTCCTTTTTTATTGTACTTTAGGTAAAGGTTTACAGACCAAATAGTTTCTCATTAAACAGTCAGTACACATATTGTTTATGACATTGATTAACAACCCTACGATATGTCAACCCTCTCCTTTCTCGACCTTTTTTTTTTTTTGGTGAAAATATACATAGCCAAAGATATACCATTTCAAAAATTTCTACATGCACAATTCAGTGACATCAATTACATTCTTCCAGTTGTGCTGCTATTCTCACTTTAGATGAAGGTTTACAGAACATAATAGTTTCTC
>NW_004444205.1:1080644-1091575 GCF_000243295.1 Trichechus manatus latirostris
CTTTTCATCTTTCATGATATTGGGGAAGTTTTCTGTCAGCAGTTCTTCAATGATCCTGTGTTTTCTGTTTTCTCCCCCTGTTCTGGAACTCTGATCACTTGAAAATTTTTGCTTTTGATCGTATCCCACATAATTCTCAGGGTCTCTTCATTTTAGTTCGTTCTTTTTTCTGAGTTTTCCTCAAACAGAGTTGTATCCAAGTGTTTATCTTCAATTCCGCTCATCCTGTCTTCCACCGTTTCAAATCTGCTCCTCAGCCCTTCTATGACACTGTCCATTTTGGAAATCTTATTGTTTATCTTTTGGATTTCTAATTGTTGTTTTTGTATAATTTCTAGTTGTGAATTTATTTTGGTATTTTGTTCCTGCATTATTTTCCTGAATGCTTCCTTTTTTTTGTCTATATTTTCCATGAATTTATCTACTTTTTCCTCATTTTTGTCTGCTTTTTGCTTCAATTGTTAGATAATTCTCAGTATTAGAGATCTGAGTTCCCTATCAGGTAGTTCTAGTGCCTTTTCTTCCACTGGAAAATCATCTGGTGTTTTATTTTGGACACCTACTGGAACCATCCTGTCCAGTTTTTGTAAATGTTTTGATATTGTCTGCTGTCTTCTGGGCATTCAGTAGTTATTTTTCCTGTTTATTGATTATAGATTTGTTTGTTTCGTCCTTTTTTTTTTTTAATTTGGCTATATCTGAGCATGCAGGCTTTGTGTTCTTTGCTGTTTGCTTGTCTGTGGGTATGATACTTTTTGCCTCCTTCTCCAATTGGCATTGTCAGTCAGTCAGATATGGTACAGCAGGGCAGTTCTAGCTGAAGAGGAGTTGCTGGGATGGGCAGTTTGTGGCACTCACTACAGCCACCAGGGTGGGTCGGTAATCAGTGCAGGGCAGGTTCCAGTAGGCCATGCCTGTGTTGCTTGGTGATGTGATGTTAAGTGCATGGTGCAGGTAGGCAGGATGGAGGGGTGAGATTGTGATGTGTGGAGCTAAGACGGGTATGGGAGAGAGGAGAGAGGAACAGGAGTCAAAGACATACAAACAAACAAAAAAGAGTGCTAGGGGAGCTTGCCATTGGAGTGGAGAGATGAGAGACTATGAAATGGAGAAATACAAAAAGGGAATAAGAAAAAAAAGAAAAGAATGAATAAATAAAAATTAGAAAGAAAAAAGAACAGCAAAGCTCCCAAGGATCCCACCAGTGTGGCTACGAGGTCTGAGGAAGTTGTTCCCAAGTGTTGCAGTACAGCCTGGCTAGGAGACGTAGAGGTATTCAGCACCAGGTATTCAGGGGACAGGAAGAGAAGGAAGGTATAGAGAGAGGAGGAACTGAGTATTGAAGAAAGACAAAGAGGGAAAAAGAGAGAAAAGAAAACAAAACAAATTTTAAAAAAAGAAGATAACCCCCCCAAAAAAACAAGAAAAAAAAACATGAAAAAAGAATTGTTCTCAGGGATCTCTCTGTGTGTCTGCGCAAGCTGAATGGGTAGGTCCCAAGCCGCACAGCACTGTCCGGCCAGAACGGGCTACCAACTCAAGAAAAGAAAAAGAAAACAAACAAACAATTCAAAACAAACAAACAAACAAAATCCCCGGGATCCCCCCAGCGTGGCAGCATGGACCGGGAAGCAGTTCCACACTCGAACGGAGCTCCACAGCCCCTCAGGAAGAAGCTAAGATGGCGCACGGAGCCAGGTATTTGAGTGAAAGGAGGGGGAGGTGGTGAGAGGTAAGGAAGAAATCAAAAGAAGCAGAAAAAAGCAACACCAGCAGCCAACAAATGGCACTCAGGGAGTCAGCCAGTGCTGGTTGATGGAATCCAAGCAGCCGGTGCTTCCCGGCCAAGAGACTGTGGCTGCGGGAAGCAGAGGAGGCCAAGTCGGGGTGAAGAAGGGTAGGGGGTAGGAAAGAGTATATCACTGTTTACCAGCTGTTTTGTCTCCCCCTGGAAGCTCCGTGAAGCTGCTTTCTCGTACCCCCTATTTGCTGGTCTCTGATAGGAGTCCAAGATGGCGGATCCGTGCTGCATTAGCTGATAGGGGACCTCTGCATGAATCTCTCCTTGCTCTCTGTTCTCTGTCAGTTTCTTATTCCATTTGGTGCTTGGCTGAGTTCTTTGTCTCTTCATTTGATGTTTAGGGTTTCAGGACTGATGTTTTCTCTGTTTGGCTTAGTTTTTAATATCTTTGCTGTGGAGGGACGCTGTGGTGCCTCTGCCTAGAGCACCAAGTTGCCAGAAGTCCTGTTGTATATGTTTTTTAATGTAATTTACATTGATTTAATATAATATGTTATCAGACAACAGAATGGTATTCCACTAGAGTTAGTTAAAGGTGATAGAACTGAATTTCAAATATAAAAGGAAGCTTTAATTTACCTGATTGATTGTAGGTAATTTGACTATTTTTTACTATAGCAGTTAAAATTAAAAATCAAAATGCTAGTACACTAGAAATGTTGTAATGATCATATAATATGAAGAAAAATTTCAGATTGACCCATAATATACTAATCTTCACCTCTCCGAAGAAAGCATTTTAAAATTATATTCCAGTTTAATAAGTAGATCAAGCACATTACTAAAAATTATGCTGGGAATACAGACTGATTCCTCTCAGTTAACACTGTATTCAAATATCCATTAAAAAAAATTCCATTGAATTTAAACCTTCTACAATATAAAAAGAAATTCATGAAGTTCAAAAGGGGGCATATTTAAACCCAAGACAGTTTTAAGTGTGGGTTGATAGTGCAAATAAGGAATTGAAGTGGGAAGAGTTAGGAATCTTACTAAATTTTTCAGGAGGTGACTCAGTCTTTGGGAAACTTCAGAGATCATATTTTCAAAAATCTAGTTTTCTCCACAGTATTTTCATATGACCATTCATCTGTTATAAACAAAATTAAGCCTTTACCTCTTTTCTTACCATAAAATATGAAAAAAAATCTCAAAGTTACATAAAAGTTTCAAAAACAATACAAAGAACATATTGTTTCTGAACCAATTGAGAGTAAGTTGCTGACATTATGCTCATCAACTCCAAATGTTCTGTGTATTAGCTACAAATAAGGACATTTTCTTACATAGGCCCAATCCAACAAAGTCAGAACTAACAATTAATACATTACTTCAATGTAATACTCAGACCTCCCTCAATTTTTTTCCAATTCTTCCAGTAATGGCCTTTATAGCAAAAAGATCTAGGCCATCATTACACATTGCATGTAGTTGTCATGTTTTTTAATCTCGGTCAGTCTGAAACAGTTCCTCTGTCTTTCCTTGTCTTCATGATCTTGACGCTTTTCAAGATTACAGGCTAGTTACTTTGTTTCCTTATAATTGAATTCAAGCTACACATTTTATCAGGAATATCCCAGAAGTGATACTGTCATCTTCTCACTGCATCCTATTAGGTGGTACACAATTTTGATTTGTGATTTGGACTGATATGTTACTAATGATATTAACTTTGATCACTTAAGATTGTGACTACCAGGCTTCCCCACTGGAAAGTTACATGTTTTGTTTGTTTTGCGTGCTGACGTTGTCCCAGGTTTGACCAGTTGAAGTTTCTCCAAGCAGGCTTTTGTGTCCTCATAATTCTTCAGCACATCCTTACTTTCTGACACCATAGGATGTTGCAGCCTCATCTTGTCCTTTCCCTGCACTAGCTCTGGAATCAGTCATTTCTGCTAGGAATCCTGGTTCCTTTAGTGGAGAATAGTATTTAGAAACTAAGATCAGGGTATAAAATGTGCACATTGCTATTGAGCTATGGCAGCTCCCAAATTCTCTCAGTTGTTGTTGTTGCTGTTGTTAGGTGCCATCCAGTCAGTTTCGACTCATAGTGACCCTATGTACAACAGAATGAAATGCTGCCTGGTCCTGCACCATCCTCACAATCGTTGCTATTTTTGAGCCCATTGTTGCAGCCACTGTGTCAATCCATCTCGTTGAGGGTCTTCCTCTTTCTCGCTGACCCTCTACTTTACCAAGCATGAGCTCCTTCATCAGAGACTGGTCCCTCCTGATAACATGTCCAAAGTATGTGAAATGAAGTCTCGTCATCCTTGCTTCCAAGGAGCATTCTGGCTGTACTTCTTCCAAGACAGATTTGTTTGTTCATCTGGAAGTCCATGGTATATTCAATATTCTTCACCAACACCACAATTCAAAGGCCTCAATTCTTCTTAGTCCAGCTTTCACATGCATATGAGGTGATGGAAAACACCACGGCTTGGGTCAGGTGCACCTTAGTCCTCGAATGTCATTTTGATAGATGTAGCCAAAGTGGCCTCCACAACATTGGCTATTATAATGCAAAAGTTTCACCTTTGTGAATCTAACGGGGGAAAAAGCTATCTTGTTTTTTATTAGCATTTCTTTCACTAGGAGAAAAGTTGCACATTCCTTCATCATCTTCCTTTCCCCAGATCTCAGGGCTGTGGGCTTCTTATTGGTGGGCGGAAAGTGACCTGAGGTCTTTCCCCGGGAGTTGCCAATCTTCTCCCCCAGTTTGTGACCTTGTTCCTGGGACAATGGAGTCTTCTTTTCCTTTATAGCCTCAGGCTTGTTTCTTTCCCCATGTCAAGGGCATTGAAAAAGTCATTCATGTTTTCTTCTAGTATGAGTTGATTTTTTAATGTTTAAATACTTTATCCAAAAGAACAATTGGCATAACAGATATTGTTATGGGTTGAATTTTGTTCCCAAAAAAGACATGTTGCAGTCCAAACCTCTGGACACAGAGACTGGGAACTAGAAGAAGGACTCCATGTGACACTGCATCTGCAGCCAAGGCACACCTGGAGCCGCCAGGAGCCTCAGAAGGAACTAAGATGGCCGGCTCCCTGCTCTGGAATTCTCAACAACTATAATTCAAATGCATCAAGTCTTCTTCAGTCTTCCTTATTTATTGTCCAGCTTTCACATGCATATGAGATGATTAACAATACCATGACTTGGGACAGGTACACTCTAGTCCTCAAAGTGATATCTTTACTTTTTAATACTTTAAAGAGGTCTTTTGCAGCAAATTTGCCCAATGCAACACATTGTTTGATTTCCTGACTGCTGCTTCCATGGGTATTGATTGTGGACCCAAGTAAAATGAAATCCTTGACAACTTCAGTATTTTCTCCTTTTATCAATCCAAGTAAAATGAAATCCTTGAGAACATTCTTCACATTCAACATTCAACATTCAACATTCTTCACCAACACCATAATTCAATTCTTCTTCAGTCTTCCTTATTCATTGTCCAGCTTTCCCATGCATGTGAAGTGACTGAAAATACCATGGCTTGGGTCAGGTGTACCTTAGTCCCCAATATGACATCTTTGTTTTTGTTTTTTTTTTTTTTAACACTTAAAGAGGTCTTTTGCAGCAGATTTGCCCAGTGCAATACGTCATTGGATTTCTTGACTGGCTGCTTCCATGGGCGTTGATTTGGATCCAAGCAAAATTAATTCCTTGACAACTTCAATCTTTTCTCCATTTATCATGATGTTGCTTATTGGTCCAGTTGTGAGGATTTTTGTTTTCTTTATGCTTAGGTGTAATCCATACTGAAGGCTGTAGACTTTGATCTTCATCCATAAGTGTTTCAAGTCCTCTTTGCTTTCAGTAAGTAAGGTTGTGTCATCTGCATGTTGCAGGTTGTTACTGAGTCTTCCTCCAATCCTGATGCTGCATTCTTCTTTGTATATTCCAGTTTCTCAGATTATTTGCTCAGCATACAGATTAAATAAGTATGGTAGAAGGAAACAACCCTGATGCACAACTTTTCTAGTTTTTAACCATGCAGTATCCCCTTGTTCTGTTTGAAGGCCTGCCTCTTAGTCTGTATACAGGTTCCACATGAGCGCAAACTGTCTCTTGTGGACAGAGCTAAAGAATGTGTGTGTGTGTGTGAGTGTGTAAAATGGTTAAGTGCTCAACTGCTAGCCAAAAAGTTGGAGGTTCGAACCCTCCAAGAGACATCTTGGAAAGCAGGCTTGGAGATCTGTTTCTAAAAGATCACAGCCTTGAAAACACTATGGAGCAGTTCTACTCTGCACACATGGGGTCGCCATGAGTCATAATTGACTCGACAGCAGCCGCCGCCACCACCACCACCACCAAAGTACACACGCACACACACACACATATATATACATTCACATTATATTTATTTATGTGCTATCTATCTATATATATATTGAAGACCATGAGTTCACACCAATTCCATGCCATTATTACCGGGTTCATTGTAGTTTTCTCACTTGACATATTTGTAACTCCCTTCAACAGTGAGAAACCTGGCTTCCACTATCCTGGATATATTTACTTACTTGATCAATCCCTCTTATGTAACCAATTTCCTGTTGCTGTTTTGATCCCTTTTCCCCTGTGCATTTGCCCCTTTCACCACACTAGGGCTCCAACACCTTGGGCCAGGCTCTCAAACCCAAGGATACCATCCTCCTATTTTAGATTCTGACACCCTAGGCCAGGATTAACCCTTTCTCTACATTTTATAAGACAACAGTTCTTTTCATCAATGTTTAGCTTAGTAGTTTATTTCCAGTAACAGTGGGTGAATTTATTGTTTTATCTTCCTATTAATGAAAAAAAAAAAATTGATGGTGCTATTTTAAGATAACATTATCTTCAAATCTGCAACTATTATTTAATGTGTGTTCCTTTTCTAAATAAAATTAATGGAGGTTAGGTGAGGTGGTAGAGATACATGCGCACATTTACACATACACACATACGCACACTTACATAAACTGATAAACTGTGCGTTCATGCCTGTAAATACCTTTGACTTCAATATTGTATATTAAATTATGAATTAGATTATTAGAAGGTATTGCAAATAACAGCACTTTTGCCTAGTATGTTAAGCTTTCAAAATATGCCAGTGCTGCAGTTACTGTGAGATCTTGCCAAATGGAAAAAAAAATTATTTTCTTTACTAAGTATAGATTGACTAGACCTCTAGCATGTTCAGTTACACAGACATTTTTAAAATAGGGTCTAAGCTGAACATTTGTTCAAAAAAACTGTTATTTCAATGATAATATCTTAGAATTCAGGAACTGTCTTGTGATAAAATTAGAAAACTGAGAAGATACCTCCCCAGGCACAACTGAGGGCAGTTAATAATAGGCCATTTCTGAACAGTACCAAACAAAGGCAACACCTACAGGGGAGACTTTGCTCTAGATATTAAGTCCTTCCTTTTTCTCTTTGTCAGGATTCATCTGCTTTGATCAGGAATGATAATCTAAAAATAGATTTTAGCTAAGGCAAAATTTTGGAATACAAAATTTATTTCAAATGTATGTTTCAAAATAAAGCAAGAAAAATAAATTGTCCCCTCTCTACTTACTTCTCCCACTTCTTCTAATTTTGAGACTACTTCAAATAAAATGATGACTTCCAAACAAGCAGTGGGTGGTCTCCAACAGAGAATGTTGGGGGAGATACCAATTTCTGGAAATGCTACCTTGCAAAATTTAACACCAATATGGTAGCAGTAACAGATATTTATCTGATGACAGAATGCAAAACAGTGATCTTATTGTTTATGTGTTAGATTCCAGATTATATTTCTGTACTGAAGAGTGGATCCATGAATTCCTATTCTTACATTACCTATAGCTCTCACAATAAAAATGAACACATCCTAAGCTACTCCAGAAAGGATAGTTTGTTGATTGAATATGCTTATGTGTCAATCTATGAAATTAATCTGTAACCATGAGAATGAAAAGAATTCATGTTTTCCAAATCTAATTTAATATTTTTAATCTCACCAGGTTCAAATCCTTTTATAATCTAAAAGAGCATTAGCACTTTTTGGTGTCCTACCAAGAAATCTCTTGCAGTCTATGTTCACTGGTTTGCTATTTCTGTTTGTGTGTTCAACATTCTGTTTTATACTCTGGCTCTTACTTTAGCACATTTTGTCTTCCTTTTTTGCCTGATTTTCTATATTTAGCCCCAGGGAACTGGCTGTACCATTTTTGGGGCCAAACATAGCTTTGGAGTCCTTATAACTCATCATCTAAAGCCTTAGACTATCAGGCTCACTCCTCACAGAATCCCTCCCACTTCTAGGGTATTGCATATAAATAAAGGAAGGATTTTCACCATTCATAGAACCTTCAAAATATTTAACGTTGTACCTTAAGGCTCAGGGAATCCAACCTATCCTTTTTGGGTCGAACTACTTTTGCCTAACTTCCATTGTTAACCTGTCCTGAATCCACCTCCACATTGCAAACAAATCCTGAAAATGAGCCCTGCTGGTGCAGTGGTTAAGAGCTCAGCTGCTAAACAAAAGGTCAGAAGTTCGAATCCACCAGCTGCTCCTTGGAAACTCTATGGGGCAGTTCTACTTTGTCCTACAGGGTCACTTTGAGTCAGCATGGACTCCACGGCCACGGAAGACTGCCTGAAACATTAAGAAGATACAAGTTAATATCTCATTCATTTATTCAAAAATATGTTTCAGCCACAATTGTAGATGCTTGGAATTCAACAGTGAACACAACAGACAAGCCCTGTGCCATGTGTATAAAACCAAAACCAAACTCATTGCCATCAAGCCGATTCCACTTGTATGTTTTATTCTGCACTTATAAAATCTAAGTAACAACAGTATCAGTGATATAATTGCTTTTTCCTAGTCTTATGGTCCTGGAGCCCTGGCAGCGCAGTGGTTAAGAGTACAGCTGCTAACCAAAAGGCCGGCAGTTTGAATCCACCAGCCGCTCATTGGAAACCCTATGGGGCAGTTCTACTCTGTCCTGTAGGGTCAAGATGGAGTCAATGCAATGGGTTTGGTTTTTGGTTATAGCATCATAGAACTCTTAATCTGCCCTTCCCCACTTTGCTGCTTATAGGCTTCTAAACTTGTAAAAGATATAGTACAGGAAACTGAAGAATAAATAGTATATATATGTATATTTTCTTCACAAAACTAGTTTTATTAGCAGCATTACACCTATTGAATCTCAACATTTTTCTAGCATTTGACATAAACTAAAGATTTAATTTAAAATATTCTTCTCTGTATCCCTGATGAAATGACTACTGATGTGTAGCTAGATCTAGTCTTTCGCTATTTGATGAAAATGGTTTAGAAATATTGCTACCAATATTCAGAGAAGTAAGTGGTTGTGATTGTTATAAAATTGTTAGCAATTGGAATAATGCCACTAATAGGTACAAGATGATTGTTAAATGGTATTGAAATAAAACAGATTTCTCGGGTAGAGTTTAAAATTAAAAATTATCTTAAAATACAGAGAGTTTCACATTTTTTTAAATTTTAAACAATCATACTTAAGTCAAGGGAAGTTCCTTTAAATTCAAATAGCTATGATTCTAGAATAGTTAAGTTCAAATACACTTAAATAAGTTAATAAACACATTAGCAAGTAAATTCCACTGTCATGAGTTTTCAAGGAGTTGTGAAAAAGAAGAAGACCCTCAACAAGGTGGATTAACACAGTGGCTGCAATAATGGGCTCAAACATAGCAGCGATTGTGAGGATGGCACAGGACCCGGCAGTGTTTCATTCTGTTGTACATAGGGTCACTATGTGTTGGAACTGACTTGAGGGCACCTAACAACAACATGGAGCCCTGGTGGCACAGTGGTTAAGAGCTCTGCTGCTGACCAAAAAGGTCAGCAGTTCGAATCCACCAGCAGTAAATTGGAAACCATATGCGGCAGTTCTACTCTGTCCTATAGGGTCACTATAGGGTTGCTATGAGTAAGAATCGACTCCATGGCAACAGGTTTGTTTGTTTCTTGGTTTGGGGAATTTAGCCTAATAAACATAAGTCAACTAAAAAGTAAAACAGGATGGCCTGTAATTGTTTTCAATTGAGTTATTTAGTGTTTTAGAGATAGAGAGGTTTAGAAAAAAATAATACCTACGGAAAAACGCGGCAATCAAGGTAGACCTCACGGAGAAAGTAAGGATGAAGCTGCATCTTGAAAAATACATTGAATATGAATATGTGTAAGGGGGAGTGGGAACATTTATGAGATAAGTTATAAAAGGATATTTGTAATGTTCACATAAATTGGATAAATCATTTGCTTTAAGAAGAAGGTGCTGCATGAGAATTGAAGGGAAATGCAGTTTTATTTTTTCCCCATGTGTTTCTTTAAACTTTTTCCCATACAAACATTTATACATACATTGTTAGGTGACTCTTATTGCTCTCCCCATACTGTGACAGCACACTCCTCCTTTCCGCCCCTGATTCCTCATGCCCATTCAACCAGCTCCTAACCCTCTCTGCCTTCCCATCTCACCTCCGGACAGAAGCTGTCCCTTTGGTCTCTTGTATCTACTTGACTAAGAGGCACACTCCTCACGAGTATCACTTTGTGTCTCACAGTCCAGTCCAGTCCCTCTTTGAAGAGTTGGCCTCGGAAATTGTTTCAGTTCTGGGCAGAGAGAGAATCCAGGGACCATGCTCTCTGGGGTTCCTCCAGTCTCAGTCAGACCATTAAGTCTGGTCTTCTCACTATATTTTGAGTTCTGCACCCCACCTTTCTCCTGCGCCATCAGGGACTCTCTGTTGTGTTCCCTGTCAGGGCAGTCATTGGTGGTAGCCAGGCACCATCTAGTTCTTCTGGTCTCAGGCTCATGAAGTCTCTGGTTTATGTGGCCCTTTCTGTCTCTTGGGCTACTACTTCCCTTGTGTCTTTGGTGTTCTTCATTCTCCTTTACACCAGGTAGGTTGAGACCAATTGATGCATCTTAGATGGCCGCTTGCAAGCTTTTAAGACCCCAGACGCCACTCACCAAAGTAGGATACAGAACATTTTCTTAATAAGCTTTGTTATGCCAATTGACCTAGATGTCCCCTGAAAGCATGGTCCCCAGACCCCTAGCCCTGCTACTCTGTCCCT
>NW_004444205.1:1091675-1120966 GCF_000243295.1 Trichechus manatus latirostris
GATATCAGGGAAGTTTTCTGCCAACAAATCTTCAACAATTGTCTCTGTATTTTCTGTTATCTCCCCAATTCTGGTACTCCAGTCACTCGTAGGTTATTCCTCTCTATAGAATCCCACATAATTCGTAGGGTTTCTTCTTTTTTTTAATCCTTTTATCTGATTTTTATTCAAATAAGTTGGTGTCAAGTGCTTTGTCTTCAATCTCATTAATTCTGACTTCCATTGCCTCAATTCTTCTCCTATGACTTTCTATTGAGTTGTCTAATTCTGAAATTTTATTGTTAATCTTCTGGATTTCTGATTACTGTCTCTCTATGGATTCTTGAGGCCTGTTAAATTTGTCATTATCCTCTTCTCTAATCTTATTAATTTCCTCTATTGCATGTTCTGCATTTTGACTAATTTCCTTCCTCATTTCTTGAAGAGTTCTGTATATTAATCTTTTTTATTCTGCCTCTGGTAATTCCAAGAAATTTTCTTCCTCTGGAAAATTTCTAGGTTCTTTATTTTGGGAGCTTGCTGAAGCCATCTTGGATTGCCTCTTTATGTGATTTGATATTGACTGTTGTCTCCAAGCCATCAATAAGCTATTATATTTATTTATTTTATGTTTGCTTACTGTGTCCTAGCTTCTTATTTTGTTTTGATATGGCCAAATAGGCGGCTCATATGAGCTAGTTTGATTACTGGCAGCTTTGAAGCTCTAATGTCCTGTCACCAGGTAGTTAAATCTGTTACTAGGTATGTGAGCTCAGGAGTCCGCCCACTCCTGCTGTATGGATTCAGCTCACTTGCCTGGATAGATAGCCACCAAGTGTGTGGTGTAGGCTCTCACTTACAGTCCTAGACAGGCATGGGTGACTGGTGTAGTCATAGGCATGTGGCTTCACCAGGGGAACACACTCTGAGCAAGGCAGGGGGCTGATGGCCACCCCTGAGTGTCCAAGAGGAAGGCGTATCCCTGTTCCCTAGAGGGCATAGGTGGGTAGGTTTTGCAGCTGGACTATGAGTACCTAATGCTGTTGGCTTTAAGGACTGCGGGGCACCTCTTATTCATGGGCTCCTATTGCAGGTGGCTTTGTGGAGTGGGTGGAGCCAACAGTCCTCAGGCCCCTGATGTGAGTAGGTGAAGACCCTGCTTAATCGACAGAGCAATGTCAAATGTCAAGAACCTGCCACTTCACAGCTGAAAGAGTTGAAGTTAGAGTTCTGGTATATACCCTGTTGTACTGTGGTAATGAAGGCCTATGCTGTTGAGATGGGCCCACACAAGTCCATGCAGGGGGAAAGGCACTCAAATTCCGTGGATCCCTTATGCCTGTGCCTAGGCAAAGGAGCTGTGCCTACCCTGGGTTCCTGGCTTAAGGGAGCTGGCAGTTTATTTTTTTTCCCTCTTTGTCAATTTGTTCTTTCTCCAAGGCAGGGAGACTCAGCAATTGCTGAAGCTGGTCCAGGACCCAGTGCAGAGCAGGGAGCGGGGAGGTAAATGGGAGAGAGGTTTTTCCCTAAGGGGGGTGTTTTTGATCCTTGCTAAGCCATACACAAACGAGGGCTGCTTCTCACTGATTATGGGTGGCCATGTAGAGTCTCTGGCTCTGGGTCTCTTCTGGTGTGGAAAACGCGCCTCCCAAGGATCGTCGCTTGCCTGCCTCACTGCTCACCCACAACCTGCTCAAGCCTAACGGGCTCAGGCTCTCACCGTGTCAGATCTAGCAACTCCTCTCTGCTTCCGAATCATCTCTCCCTCCCCCTTCCACTCAGTCCAGTTCCTCAACTCTGCCTTTGATGTTCAGGGCTCCCAGATTGCCATATATAATAGAATCACTTGTTTTTTGGGGTCTTTGTTGTAAGAGAGTCCACCGGAAGTGCCCGACTACTCTGCAATCTTGGTCTCCTTCCCAGATATGAAGTTTTAAATATGAAGGAACAATGTTCTGGAGTGCCTTGAAGTGAAACAAGATTTTGACTTGATGTGGGTGAGAAAGAGAATGGCTTATTTTTTTAAACTAATGTATAATTTTCAAAAAGGTAAACACTACTCTCATGCAAATACAGAAAAAACACATTTCACTGATATATTAACCCATTAATAAGGGAACCAAGAAGATGCTAAAGTTCATTTAAAGAACATTTTTAGGAACCAGGCATTTATAGACATTTTGGAAACAAAACAAAGATTGTTACGATAAGTTCAGTAGGTCAGTCACAAATTTGGTTAAGGTCATACAGGACAATAAAACCATCACTTTTGGGGTTATTTTCTCTGCTGGATAAAAATTGACAAGTTAACACATGTCTGGGTACTAACCAATTAGTAAATGCAAAGTCAAATATAGGTATATTCTCCTAGAATATTAAACAATCCTGGAGTAGATTTGTGGCATGATATAGAACAAACATAAAATAGACATGCTTTCATTACGTTTTCCTGCAAAGGCCTTGTTTCCAAGTGTTGAATAATTTTTCTTAACACTGAAGAATCTCATAATGAAATCATAAATTAATGAAATTTGCTCTGGCAAAATTATGCAGAATGATAACATAAATCTTCTAAAGTACAATACAAGATAGTGTATAAATAAGCGCTAACGTTTGAGACCAAACATTCTCTTCAATGATTCAGTTATGAGATGGTGAGATTCAAGAATATGAATATTGCAATGGAAATTGAAATCAAAACATGTAGAGATATTTTCTTAAAGTAAAAATTAACAGAACTTGGAGGTTTGCTTAATGTGAAGAAATAATAAAAACAATAAAATTTTAAATAACAATTCATACTGATTTTGTTTTGTGTTGTATAAATTCTGCTCTTTATATCTCTGTTGGGTATTTTCTTCCATCTATTATACGTTGAAATTTACTGTGTTCTTATTTGATTTCTTTCAGCCTCCCTTTTAATTTTTATCTTCATTTCAGCCTATTCTCTTACTATGATTCCCTTGGCCCAGCTTCTTTTGCCAAGGCCATGCATTTTAGCATTTCATGGATGGCATCAGGACATTTTCTAAAATTCTCTTCTATTTTCTGTAGGAAAAAAAATCAAAGAGTCATTTTCAAAGTTTCAAGGTTAATATATCCATTTTGATTCAGAAAATTTCCACAGGCAACTTCTTGTTGTTCTGCTCACTGACCCTTAAATGAGAAGAGCTGTACGTAGAACCAATATTTGGTAACTGGCAGCATTTATGGATAGAAACCCATTTCTGGGCCTAGTCAGGCTTTACCCAGTACTGCTCTCCCAACGGAGGTAGAATTTTCTCCAAATAAAACTGCTACATCCTCTGACCATGCTAAAAAATCAGAAGCACTCTGCACTTAAACATATTTTTATTTAAACTTTTATTATAGAAATTTCTAAGTATATACAAAAGAGGTAATTATACATGAAAACTCATATGCTCATTACCCACCTTCAATAATTATAAGTATTTTACAAATCTTTGTACTTACTTTCTGTACAGGTATTATACATGGAAGTCTGCATCTCCAGGATACATTGCTTCCAGATTTCTTTTCTCTATGCACATTTACACTGCTTTTCCTGTAGCACCTACCTATCTGAGTATGCAATATGGTCATCCATCCACTTGTGTTCCCCAACTATATATTTTAAGCTTTAAGCTATAATCTCTGAATGGATGGGGAAAAGAGGAACCCATGGACAGAAAGACAGAAGGAAGAAAAGGAAAAAGAAATATAAATAAGATTGTGTAGTTCAAAGAACTAGGGGAGCGAATGCTTAATTTATGGTTAGTGTACTGCTGTATTCTATAGTAATGGAGCTGTACATCCTTGAGTATATCCCGGTTATTCCTGTCCAGAGGGCAAAATATTCATAGTCCACACCTGCATTTCTTCAACTTAACCCCGTAAGTACTACAGGCAATAGAAATTACCTCTAAAGTTTGACACCTGGCCCTGTCATATTTTTAAAATCCAGGGATATTTTTTTAATATGTATTTTAATAAGTACCTGTGTACAGCATACCATGCATTGCTAAATTTTTACAGATAAACGTGGAAGTTGCTCTATGGACTTATTTCCCTGAAATGTTGGACCTGCTTCCACAGTCTATCTTCTTACAACCTTCCCTATTGATTACTCATCCAATGCCTTTAGACCCATTAATGAATGGATGAGTGTGCAGGGAAGGCATTTACCCAACCAGCTGCAAGAGAAATCATTGTTTCATACCCAAGTTTGGGCCAGAGAGAAAAAGGAAACATTTGCTCAATCATGAAACATAGACCAGTGAATATCCGACTCTTACCATCTTGCCAGTCAGATTGATCCAATCTTTTCTTGCAAGAAGGATAAATAGAGTAAGACTTAGGAGAAAAGGCTGGAAGTATTTTTCTAGTATAAAACATTCAAAGGAAATATTTGGAGGACGCAGACCATTCCTCTTAACAACACTCTGTGAAGAAATAATTATTGACCAAATAAGTTTGGGAATACCCTCTAGCCCCTCATGCTACAAGGATCACACAAAGCCCTGTGTTTTTATCATTTTACAGTGATTTGACTGATTGTCTCTTTTGTTACACTCTATTCCCTGAGGCTCTATTATAAAGAGGAGAGAGGAATTGGGGGGCTGGGTTCATGCCAGACAATAAATCCATACTATATTTTAAAGAAGCTGACAGAAAAAAGAAGAGCAATATATATTTATAGAGTTTGTTATATTAACCTTCCTATTTACCATTTCTGGTTCTCTTCATTTGTTCCTGTGAATTCAAGTTACCCTCCGGTGTAATTTCCTTATCTAATATGGCTTTGCCCCCAGTCATCTCTTTTTGTGCTGTTATTGTGAAATATATTATGTAATATATATGTTATAGGACAAATAATACAATTATATACATGTTGTTTTATTCAATTGCGTTTAATAAGAAGGGAGAAGAAATGCATTTATTCTGTCTTTTATAATTACAAAATTACCTTTACTGGTGCTTTTTGTTTTAGTTTTTTTTTTTTTTTTTGGGTGAGGATCTGTATTAGGGTCACTTGCTTTCAGCCTGAAAAGTTTCTTTTAGTAGTTTCTGTAAAGTAGCTCTGCTAGCAACAAATTTTCTCAGTTTTTGTTTGTATGGGAATGTCTTTATTTCATCTTCATTTGTTTTTACTTCATGAAAGGTAGTTTTGCCTGATATAAGATTCTTGCTTGACAGATTTTTTTTCTTCTAGCACTTTGAATATATCATTCCACTGCTTCATGGTTTTCTTTGTTTCTGTTGAGAAGTAAGCTGTTAACCATATTCAGGTTACCTTGTATATGAGTTGTCTTTCTCTTGCTACTTTCAAGATTTTATCTTTGTCTTCATCTTCTAGCATTTTTACTATGATATGTTTGGGTATGTATTTCTTTGTGTTTATCCTACATGGAGTTCATTAAGCTTCTTGGATGTGCAGATTACTGTTTTTCATCAAATTTGAGAAGCTTTCAGCCATTGTTTCCTCAAATATTTTTCCTGCTCCTTTCTATCACTCCTTTCTGGTACCTCCATTATGCAAATGTTGGTGTGCTTAATGGTGTCCCACGTTTTTCTGAGACTCTGTTCAATTTTCTTCATTATTTTTTCTCTTTGTTCTTCTGATTGCATAATATTTATTGATCTGTCTTCAACTTCACTGATTCTGTTTTCTGCCAATTCAAATCTACTGCTGAGACCCCATAATGAATTTTCCATTTTGGTTGTTGTACTTTTTAACTCCAGAAGTTCCATTTGGTTCTTTTTTATGATTTCTATCTCTTTATTGATATTCTTTATTTGATAATACATTGCCATCATAGCTCCCTTTACTTCTTTAAACATGTTTTCCTTTAGTTCTTTGAACATATTTGTAGTAGCTGCTTTGACGTCTGTTAAATCAGACATCTGGTCTCTCTTACAGGCATTTTCTATTGCCTACTTTTTTTCTTGTGTGTGGATCATATTTTCCTGTTTCTTTGAATGTTTTATATTTTATTTGTTGAAAACTAGACATTTTAGATAATATATTGTAGCAACTCTGGTTACTGATTCCCTCATACCCATTCAGGGTCTTGTTTTTGTTCTTGTTTGCTTAGTGACTTGGCTGGACTATTTTAATGAAGTCTATTGCATCTTTAATGTAAAGCCTCTGATGTTGCTCCTCAGAGGGTGCAGCTGTGGGCATGCACATAGTCACCCTGGAATGACAGTGGTTTTAGCAGGACTCTCTCTGACTATCTATTTACCTGATCTCTTTGTTAAGCTGTCTTTCTCTGCTGGTATCAGACCCAGTTTCCAGGCTCCACTAATTGCCTGCTGATTTCTCTATTGTTTTGTTAAATACACTGGGACATAAATTGCTCCACAGTCTGTTTCAATTAAACTTGAGACTTTTTGCAGAGATAGTTTTTGACGCAAGTCCTTGAGATTTGTTCTGACCCCAGGAGAGTTGTTCTTAGCTGTCTCTTTCTCTGGTTCTCGCTCATAAACTAGCTAGCCTATAGGTTAGTTTGTTGTTCTTAATTGCTTAGCACCAAAATCTCCATTGTTTTTAGTAGTGCCCTTAGACTTTAACTTCTCCACACTCTGTTTAAAATAAAGTCAATTTCTTTGGCGGATTCTTGAGAGTTCTCTTTTCTAGTGTACTGTCTCTCTTCCTGGACAGAATCTCTGAGCCCATGAGCTGGAGCTGGGGGAAGGAATAGTGGCCACACTCTCCAGGAATTTAGCCTCTGCAACTCAGATCTGCAAAGGGATGAGAAATGCTGGTGGCCTGTCACTCCTATGGAGATACTATAGCCCTTGACTGGGTTCTGGAAGTAGAAAAAGCACTGCTTTTTTGGTCACATACACCCAGTCTAGAGCTTCCGTCACCACTCTGAGATGGGGATAGGAGAGTGTCTTAGTTATCTAGTGCTGCTATGAGAGAAAGACCACAAGTGGGTGGCTTTAGGAAACAGAAATTTATTTTTTCATAGGAGGTTAGAAGTCCAAATTCAGGGTGCTAGCTCTAGGGCAAGGCTTTCTCTCTGTGTCAGCTCTGGAGGAAAGACCTTGTCTCTTTTGAGCTTCTGTTCCTTAGTGATCTTCACATGGCTTGGCTCCTATCTCCCCCATCTCTACTCGCTTAATCCTTGCTTAATATGCTTTTTTATATCTCAAAAGAGACTGATGTAAGACATACCCTACACTAATACTGCCTCATTAACATAACCAAGAAAACCCATTCCCAAATTGTATGTTGTTAAGTGTCCTCAAGTCAATTCCAACTCATAACAACCCTATGTACAACAGAATGAAATACTGCCTGGTCCTGTGCCATCCTCACAATCATTGCTATGTTTGAGCCCATTGTTGCAGCCATTGTGTCAGTCTATCTTGTTGAGGGTCTTCCTCTTTTTTGCTAACCTTCTACTTTACCAAGCATGATGTCCTTCTCCAGGAACTGGTCATCGTGTCCAAAGTACTTGAGATGAAGTCTTGCCATCCTCACTTCTAAGGAACATTCTTGCTGTACTTTTTCCAAGACAGATTTATTCTTTCTTCTGGCAGTCCATGGTTTAGTCAATATTCTTCTCCAATACTATGATTCAAATGCATCAATTCTTCAGGTATAGGGATTAGGATTTTCAGTACATATTTTTGGGGGACACAATTCAATCCATAACAGGGTAGGAGGGATGAGTTGTGGTTCAAGTGCTACAGATTCTTGTTGTTCTTACCACGATTTAGTTTCTTTTCCTGAATAAATGTTGCTTCGTTTGTTGTATGCCCTTAGGACAATTTCCAGAGGCTTTAAATGGTTGTTTTTTTAAAAAATTTTCACCAGCTATGGTTGTTTTTTGGTGAGCAGGTCTACAGATCTCCTCACTCTGCCGTTCCAGAAGTGGAAGCCCTCCATGCTGTATTTTAAATGCTTTCTAGAATCCCTACTGTGTATAGATTAAAAACATTTAAGTGTTAAGTACTTCTGTTTGTTTCATGTTACTAGCAAGGAAAAGAAAACAAGATTTTCCAAATACCTTTAATTCAGATTAAGAACTAGTAAACTCTCAAAGCAATACAGTAATGCCTTACTGAAATGAGGAAAGGGCTAGCTTCTCAACCAGCATTGGACGTGGGCTTGGTTGGTTATGTGAAAGAAAATATTCCTTCATTGTGAGGTTATAGAACTCTTTGATCGTTGAAATGTTCCACCGAACCACCTATTTTATACCAGCTAGGAGCCTAGCTAGAATTTAAAATGAATGCAAATACCAATGTTTATAATGCAGGCTGCAGGGTAGGAGGGACAATTGTTCATTCTCCCCTTTCTCGACTTTCACTCTTAGAACACAGCAAAATGTTGTAATCTGGAGTCAGACTGCTTGTGTTTGAATCCTGGCTTCATTTCTATGAACAGTAGACTTTGGACCAATTACTCTAAGCTTCAACTTCTCACTTAAAAAATAGAAGTAATGATAGGACCTACTTGTAGGGTTATTATGAGAATTACAGATGATTGATCATTCAGGTGAAGGGCTGAGCAATTCCCTAATGTATATCAATACATTTAATATGTAATTAAAATTAGAAAACATAAAATCATTTATTAAAAATCATCCCCTTATCAGCTTGACCTAATCATTAGAGAATTGAATTCTACAAACCTTATTGTTTAATGAAGTGTAGATATGTGAAATAGACAAGTATTTTTCAACTGTTCTTAAGTTCACTAGTTACAATTTACTGAATTTTCTTAACCTTTTAAATATTTCTAATAATTTCTCCACAACAATAATGCTTTTTATTAAATATTAGCCTTGTACACATAAACTTATTTTTATCAAAATAGATAAAATAAACGATGAAACTATTGATACTGGATGTCTTTCTATCCATCACTCTTTTTAGTCACTTACTTTTTTTGAGAACTCAAATTGTTTTGTGTATACCCATCATGAAGTACCAGAAATGAGATGAACCTTTATGTGGGGCTTTCTTCCATCTGTTATACATTGAGTGGTTTTTACCCATCGCCTGCTATTGTGCCAGGCAATCTACTGGGTTTTTTGGAATGCAGAGATGAGTGAGAAATGTTTTCTTCAGCCAAAAGAGGGAGATAGCATGGATCACACAATTAGCATAAATTTTGATAAGTACTGTTGGAGAGACACCTAAAAAGTGTTATAGAAACACAAAAAGGAAAGGCTACCTAGAGATGTAGGGAGAAGTTTCAAAGAGGAAAGGGAGACAATGTCATTGAGGTTGGTTATAAAAGCAAGTGAAGAATTTTCCAGGTAAGATGAGATACAGAAAGGCCATTTCTGGCACGAGGAACAAGAGACATAAAGGCATGAAATAATTAAAACGCTTCTGTTGTTGAATAGATGCTGCAAAGTTCAGGTGTTGGGAAAGTCTGGTGAATGGGATACAGAAGGGGAATGGGATGGAATACAAGAAATAAGCTAAAACCAGGTTGTAAAGAACCTTTTATGCCTTATTAAAGAGTTTGGATTTCATCCTGGTGGCAAGGGGGAGCCAGAGAGGATTTTAACGTACAGAAGAGACATGGTCAGTTAGGTCTTTAGACAGGAACTCTGGCTGCATTGTGAATGATTGAAGGGCATGGTGCTTACATTTCTATTGTAGTGATCTAGGTCAGGGAAGGTCAGAGCTGGATAAAAATAGCTGGATACAAGGCAGCTTTTCTCTTCCATGCAATAGAGTGTTTCCCTCCTAATCTCCCCTCTCTTCCAGCAAATGCATTTTGTCTTATGTTATTAAACTAGTAAAGCTATTAAGCTTCAACTACGTAGCTTTCTTTGCTTAGCCAGCTCAGGTAAATTGCTTTAATGATGTCCATATTGTAAGGGAAGCATATACTTAGATGCATTTGAAACTGTGCATTTTAGTGCAATGAGGAAATTGAAGTACATAGTGAAATGCTTTGAAATGTTGTTACTAATGTTATTATCTACTACCTACATAATGTAATGTACATTTAGAAGGAATAAAGTTAATTTTGTGTATCCTCTGTCCTAATGATGAGGAGAAAAAATAGTAACTATCTGGGGACTTAATGTAACATGTAAGTTGTTTTACAGTGAGCTCTTTTCTACTAAACAAAGGAAAATAATGAGAAAAATATATCAGTGTATGAATATGATAATTACTTGATTTGGTAGCTGAGATTTATATATGACTTTTATAAATGATTTCCAAAGCCTATTCCTTTTGCATTCTATTGCTATCTATAACTGCAGATTGTTGTAAAGGTCACCAAATGCCCCACTAAACACATTCACCCACCATACCCTTCTTTGTTCAGAATTTTCCTATAGACCACACACACACATACACACCTTTCCATTTTGGATATTTTCCAGAGAAACCTAGGCATAATCTTCTGTCATGCACTTCTATCAAGACATCTGTATTTTTAAAGCAGCTAATTTTTATTTCTTACTTTTTTTTCTCATGCTGGAGGGCACTTTTAAAATTGTTCTCCTTTCCTGAATATTACCAACAGCCCCACCAGCCGTTACGGATGCTGCCATTGAGTTAACACACGGGGTGTATAGATTTACAAGTAGGAATGAAATTATATTAGAGATAATAGCTCTTACATTGCTCAAGAATAGATCACCCCATGACCATCTGGTCCTATATCAATTCATTTCTTTTATAATTCAGGAATTAGTTAGTGTTTTTGGAGTGCATGGAATTGAACCATGCCTAGAAGCTTTGCCTTATATGAGATTCTCTTGAAATTTATGAATCCTTCTGTTATCTTGGTGAAAAATACATTTTAAAATACTTAGTAGTACAAAGCACGTTTCTGTCTTTATATTCTTAGGTTTCTTGAAGACAGTTATGATCCAAATAAAAACTGTTTTTCATTTTGACATCCTACTTTGGTTTTAATTGTCATAAGCACTAAAACGATAGAGATTGACTCCAAACTGAGTAGACTGTATTGGCCAGCTCACCCTGTGCTTCTAGAGCCATAATTTTGTCTTTACTGTATGAACCTTAGAGTGTTTGTAATTTTCTTTGAAGCAGCAAATATCAGCACCCTAATTAACACCTTCCCCCCTTCCTCTCCTGGTACTTGAGAAATTGGCTGCACTACAAATGGAACAGAGGCTATGAAACTTAGCATGGGCCTGACACAGATGGACTTCAATTGTTTTCCATGCCCTTGGGGCCCTTCCAAGTTTCTTTTGTGCAATAATTTCTCCAGATCCTGTTTCCCATCACCTAATGCCATGTTTTTCACATTGTTCATTGCCCAAGCCTGAGGCATCATGGCCAAAATTAGCAGTGGCCACATAAATCTGGCCGTGCTGGTATACTTCATATGGTAGGAGGATGGAATTTGTAGGAAGAACTAGAGAAAAGGTATGTGAACACCTCATGGTTATTAACATTTTTGATGTATGCTTGGGATACACTAGCAAATGAGTGTTTGATAATTTCTAGAGATAGTGAAAAGTGGGCTGTAAATGACTTTAATAGAGAAAAAAGTTTTAAAATATTGACTCATGAAGTTAGTAATAAACCCATTGCCATCAAGTGAACTACAACTCATGGTGACCCCATGTGTTACAGAATAGAACTGATTTCCATAGGGTTTTCTTGGCTGTAATCTTTATGGAAGCAATTCTCCAGGCCTTTCTTTTGTGGTGCAACTTGGTAGATTCAAACTGCCAACATTTAGCTTACCTTATTTTTACACAAATAACGTGCACACTATACATTGTTTTTGCCAACTGTGCAACCCCCTCATATATTGTTTTCCTAACCACACTATGCACAATTATATGTGTGGGTGTGTTTATTTATGTAGGCGCATTATTTGCAAAAAAAATATGGTAGTAGACAAGTGCAAACTGTTTGTGCGACCCAGGAACCTGAAGTTAATAATAGATTAATGTGAGTCAAGGCTTTTATTTCTTTCTTTCTTTACATATCTAACCATATTGCACAAATAGAGAGTATTACTTATCTTTATCAGATATGATCAGAAATCAGAATCAATCCATAAAATATACTTTATGTGACTTAAACAAATCAAACAAAATTAAAAATCGCATCAACATGTAATTAAACAAAGTTGAGGTACATGAAGATTGAAGATGAACTACTAATTCTTTGCTGGTCTTGAGAGCTCTGACAAGGTAAGCCTGTTGAATTCTCCATTGTATGGCAGCTCTCCATTAACATAATTAAGATTTGTGTTTTGGTTGTAAGAAAGACTCTGCCCAAGTTAATAAAGAGGAGGAAATTTATACGAAGGACACTGAGTCAGTCACAGAATTGTTTTCTATACAGCCAAAGCCTCAAAGATGGACAGGAAATGGCCATTTCTAGGAAGTACAGTATCAGGGATACATGAATATTCTCTCTAGAACATTCTAATCAGAATAACCCTGCTCCATTTATCTTCCATCTTTGAGTGCCCTCACTCAAGTTCCAAATTCCTAGGGGGGTGCCTGATTGGCCTCTCTTGGGTCTTAAGCTCATTTCTTGGACTGAAGTGAGGAGGGGGCACTGTGGTTGACATTATCACCAGGATCCCATTAATTAGGGAAAGGCATTACTTGTCTTTGTTTGCCTGTTTTTCTAATTGCTGGACTACATTCCTGCCTGAGTCTCTTACCTGAGCCATCAAATGGAGCAGGATACAGAACGTCTTCCATGTTGAAATGAGTACTCCATCCTTTTGAATTTTTAAGACTTTATAAACTGAAATGAACAATTATCAAAAAACAAGCAAATGAGGCTAACTAATCTGCTTGTCCTCACAGTTCCTGTCTCTGTTTGCTTTGTTATTTTCACTGGAATTGCTAGTTTTTGTCCTGGGAATCTACTTTTATTTAAATGAGAGAAGAAATCTAAATAGTTTACCTGGAGGTATGTTTGGGTTCATATCAAGTTTAGAAATGATTGAGTTTTTGTTCTATTTCTGAACCTGATTCCTAACTATCTCGAGAATTTATTCCTTTTCATGCACCCCCAGTACCATTTCTGGGTCTGTGCAGTGCTTTCAACTCAATAAACATCTATTTAGGTGTACTACGTGTTTGTTCGGAGATGGTAAACAGATTTTATCACATGTGCCAACTCTGATAAATCAATAGAGGCTTATAGTGTGCTGTGAGAAGTCTTGTGAGGGAAACAATCAATTAACAGCATCTGTCATGAAAGAGGAAAGGGAGTGTGGGTATAGCTTCCATATACTTTCTTTCTCTATTCTAGATACTATAGGGGATAAGAATATAAGCCAGAGGTGGTCCATCCCTTCAAAAGTTTATTATAATCTTGTTGGAAAGACTGGAGGAAGCATCCCAGTTAGGGAGTTCTACTAGTATCCTCAGTAAATGAGAACTTGGGCTAGGGCAATGATACCAGAAATGGAAAGAACAGCATGGATGAGGGAAATATTTTAGTTGGTAGAGCTGGAAAAACACTGTAGACACCCTAGCACTGTACAGACTTTTTTGGTGCCTAGAAACTTGAAGAAGGGAAGCTATGTCTTTTTGCTGTTTTGTTTCCCTGGAGTACTTTCACCAGTTTTTCTAGTTATATCCTTAGGTGAAGCTCAGCTTTTCTTTCCATTATATTCAGTGTATCCTTACAATAGGCCATGTGGTCCTAATGCTGCATTGTGTCTCATTAATTTGGTAATCTATTCATTAATAGTCCCTTCTCTGCTCCATGCCAACTTCTTTTTAAACGTGTAGCCCCCATCTGATGGCTGCAACAGGGTAATTAAAGTAGGTATTGTAGACAAAAAATGACCTAACTTTACCCACTTTTGAGAGTCCACTGATTGATTCTATGGCTCCTCATGAAGGAAAGGATGTGATTCTATAGACTTTTATCATCATTGGTTTGTGATATCAGAATGCCTTAACCGTAAAATGCAAACCATAGTTACTATTTTAGTAATGCAGTCTCAAATTACTTGGCACTTCACTCCTAAATGAGGAGAGTAATGTAGAGTCCTTTATTCTCGGAAACTGGTCTGACCTCCCCTCCTGCTTGGTCATAAAGTAAACTACTTTTGGTTTTATTAAACTCATTCTAATCTGATCATATAATCAGTCTCTTTAGTTTTAACTCAGTCTCATTTGAAGATTGCTTTGCATTTGAGATTCCTCTACTTCTCTCTAAAATAGCATCTGGGGTATGAGAAGAGGCTTTCATGACCAAGTGCAGTTGAAAAGAAACGAATATCCTTATGTCATGCTGATTCCTGAGGGATTGATGGCAGGTTCCATCCATTGGACATCCTGCTGTCATCTGCTAACTGAAGTAGACAGTTAATAAAATTCATAGTACATCCTCACTCAGCTAGGTTTAGGCCCTGTAAAGATCTCTGGCTTATTCAGCCACCATAAACCCATCTCTAAAAGTGTCTGCCTTGACTTCCATCTTTCTCCAGGTACAAGCTGGAGAGGAAACCTGACCCTCTTTACACAGGGTCCAATGGCTGACCTACAAAAACTGCAGAAGGCTTGGGAGGGCAAACTAGGCCATCTTTCTACCAAATCATGTCAATCTAATTCGTAAGCTTAGTTATCAGCTCTTATGTTTTCAGAGTCACTCTGCACAGCAGCCTCCTCCTAGTGTTCAAATAGGGACAGAAATGTCATCACTACTTCTTACAATTTATGGAACATATTTCTTCCTCTGGGCTGAAGCACAAGGAAGGGAAAATAGAGATATACATCTCCCTCCCCTATGTTTCATTTTTTCTTCCCATGAGTCTTCTGAGACCAGAAGACAAGGTCTTCTCTTTCATTTCTTCAGTCTCCCTATGTCTAGATTTATGGCTGAGCTTCAGTAGTGAACATAGAGTATCTTTTCTGGAATGCTGGGAATTTTTTTTTAAATAAAAGACATTGAACAATAACTTTTTCTTTGCCATTGCATTTCCTCTAAAGCAATCCTAATCCAGTTCTGCAATTCCACCCCATATTTACCCCTGCCTTTTTTCTCAGTCAGGAAAAATAAAATAATCTCATTCTTAATTTTCATATATCTTAATCATATTACATTATCATTACCAGTAAAAGTTACCATCAAGTTGATTCTAACTCATGTTGATGCCATGTTTATCAGAGTAGAACTGTGGTCCAGAGGGTTTTCAATGGCTGATTTTTCTAGATCACAAGGCCTTGCTTCCAAGATGCCTCTATGTGGACTTGAACCTCCAACCTTTCAGTTAGCAGCTGCGCACATTACCATTTGCACCACTCATGGATTACACATTATCAGTAGATAATAGAAATTATAGACATTTTATTTATTTTTCTTTGTGATATCCATAAGCTTTATCTCTTCTTCCCTCTCACTAAACTTTCAATCTTTTAATGTTTGATTTATTACAATAGTTTTTAACTTGTCTCTTGTCTCTTTTTCTCTTCCCACTCCATTCTATTTTATTTCTGTTGCCAGACTACCTATGCAAATAACGCATGCCTTCTATATTTGTTTGCCAACTGCTCCCTCCCCCTACTTGTAAGTGCACTATGCTAATTTTTTTTTTTACAGTAACATATGAAAAAAAAAACTGGAATAGTGGTGCTTACAAAAATACCTCATGGGTGGAGGGTGCCGTTGGCAAACAAACGTAGAAGGTGTGTGTTATTTGCATAAAAATACGGTATTCTTCTGATCTCTCTGCTTTTATTACACCATTTTTTTTAATTTATCAAGTATACTTATTATTTATCCAGTATATTCTTTCAATCCTAGTTGTCTTAGTTGCCTAGTGCTGCCTTAACAAAAAAATACCACAAGTGGGTGGCTTTAAAGAACAGAAATTTATTTTCTCACAGTTCTGGAATCTAAAAGTCCAAATCAGATTCTGGGCTATGTCGATTCCTTCCATGGTCCTCTGTCCTAGTTTCTGGTGTCTGCTGGAAATCCTTGGTGTTCCTTTACTTGTAGATTCATCATCACACGTCATTTGCCTTCCCCCTGTGTGTGTGTGTGTGTGTGTCTCTGTGTCTATTCTACTCTTATTATAAGACAACTCTCAGAAGTGATTAGGTTTAGTATCTACCCCACCCTGGTGCAGAGCCCTGGTGGCACAATGGTTAAGAGCTATAGCAAGCTACATCTGCTAACCAAAAGGTTGGCAGTTCAAATCCACCAGCTACTCCTTGGAAACTTTATGGGGCAGTTCTACTCTGTCCTATAAGTCTAAATCAACTCGATGGCAAAGGATTTGTGTTTTGTTCTTTTTTTTTTTTTTTTAACACTGGTGTAACCTCATTAATATAACAAAAGAAAACTACTATTTCCAAACAAGGTCATATTTATAGGTACAGGGGTTAGGACTTCCATATTTGGTGGGGGGGCCCAATTCAGTCCTTAACACTTATCTTGCTGAGTCCTAAGGCCCTTATTCTCTTATTGTATTTTCCTTACTGATAATCAAAAAAAAACAAAACTGGTTGCCCTTGAGTCGATTTGGACTCATAGTGACCCTATAGGACAGAGTAGAACTGCCCCATAGGGTGTCGAAGGAGCCGCTGGTGGATTCGTACTGCTGACCTTCTGGTTAGCAGCTGAGTTCTTTACCACTGTGCCACAAGGGCTCCTCCTTACTGATACTACTGCTAAATTTATTCCTTCCTCATGCCTTTTGTTTATCACATTACTTCCTTACCGATAAGACATACATACACTGTCTATTTCTTTAGAGCCTAGTTTTAAAACCTCCTGAGTGAAGCTGACTCCCTCCCTAACTGCACTTCCTTCTGCAGATTCATTAGAGTACTTAGTCTGTAGAACATATCTTGATATGACATAATAAATTTTGTTATTTTCTATTTTTTGTACATATCTTTCTTAATTATTAGCATCGTAAAAAAACGAATTGCGCTCAGTATTATTCTACTGCTTTCACAATGTCTAACAGGCAGTGTTGAGCACTAAATACTTACTTTATTAAAGAAAATATAATGGAAATTAAAAAAATAAAAGTGCACATAGCAAAAAAATAAAAGTGTTCATCATCGGGTTGGGTGATGAGATATGGCTGTTGTTTTTGCAGTTTTGATTTATTTTCTGTTTTCATTAATAAACATGCACCATTCTTATAATTTAAGACTATGTTAGTTTCACAATAGCCTAATTAAATTATATTGTATCCAAACTATTGGACTGTGCAAAGCTGTATTTACAGAACATCAGTGAGTCTGCAGTTAATCATAAAGCAGTATTTCTGATGTTCATTTCCAAACATTTTATCTACATTATTAACTCGGAGTATTTGCAACATGCTGCTTCTCAGCTGTGACCATGATTATTCACTCACATATATATTTCATCATTGAAGAGAAGCCCTTAATTTCTCCTTATTCAATTTTAAACTAAATCAACCCGACATAAATCTTACAAATTAGAGTTGTTTAGAACAGATTTAGATCAGAGATTTGAACCCAGCTACACAAGATCTGGTAGATTTGGTAAATAATCAAGGCTTTTTATTTCAATCAGTGGTCATATTATAGTTTTCTTAGAAAAATTCAGGGATTTAGACATAACACTAGTTTTATATTTTCCATATATCAAATGATAGGATTAATTTAAATGATGTATTGTTCCTTTCTAGATGTTACATTCTGTGGTTGTATGATTTGTCTGTCAGATTCTCTAGGGAAATGTGTATATTAGAGTTAGTGGAGTCTCACAAATGGTAAGTTTCTCCGTAAAATACAGACACTTTTAGACATTGATAATACTTTACCTAGTGGACAATAAAGGTGTTGGGTAATCTCTTTTGTTTGTATGTTGGAAGATTCCGTGAACTATAAATAGAAATAGTTCACAACTAGGATGAAGAAAGCAAGAGAAGAGTCTATCTACTATACTTAGAAATTACTTTGGTTGAAAAAGAGCATTAATATATTCCTGTGAAGAACTATATAATTGCTCACTTTTGGAATAAGAAGTTCTTCAGCTCTAAACTAAGCTGAAGATTTTGAAAAAAGAAAAAAAGCCAGATAAAATAGTTCATTAAATGTCGAATTTATGGCATAAGCTTATCATTTTCTCATCAGACTTAGACCAATCTTGACAATATTGTTAAGAGTAACATTTTTTCAAGGATGAAATGTTCTTGTTCAATTTCTGTATAGAAAAGGAGTATAAATGAGCCCATTGTCTTAGTATTTGGACACATAGGTCATCTTTGAAATGTTTTCCACTGTTAAAAGGAAAAAAAAAAGTAAGTTCACTTAGCCTTGAGTTAGGTAATACCCAGGACTGATTTATAGAAGAAAAATCTATCTAAGATATGTATAGTTCAGAATTCAGAAGAGCAGTTATTTTTGCAAGAGAGGGAAAATGTTAATATTTGGTAGGGACACATGGGGCTTCAAAGTATTGGTATTATTCTGTAAGCTATGTAGTGGTTACATGGGTGTTCATGTTATTTTTATACCTTATATATGAATTATATATATACATATATAGATTCTTTTGTGTGTATGAAATATTATGTAATAAAATGTATTTTAAAAGTGAGTTACAGAACAATCTGTAAAGCACGATGTCATTTTATTTTTAAAAACACATATCTATATATAGGGAACATACATGGGAAAGATATACTCCCAAATGTTAATGGTGGTTATCTTTGGGAAACAGGATGATTTTACGTCTTTACAACTCAGAAGAAATTAAACACAATGCAACTCTCCTTACGAAATAAGAACAGTATCAGATGAGGTCATTAGAATCCTCGCAAGAGATAACAGAAGAAGGTAGAACTTGAATAGCAATGAAAGGAATTTCAGATTTTGGCCAAGAATTCAGTGACTCACAGCAGCTACACAATAATGTCCCATGTGTGCATTGCATTCCACAATAGTTAAAAAAAAAAAACACCCCCAGAAAAACTCATTTTGAAGTATGTGAAGCTCCAAGTCAGCTCAGCATTACAGTTTTAGCAATATTAAATCAAGGCCAAGTTGATTTGGCACCTTTGGAAGAACAGACACTAGAAAAATGTCTGGAAAACACCTTACGATACCTAAACCTAATCCCAGTATTTACAGCATTTTAGTGCAGTGCTCTCTGAGGACCTGCTGCATAAAAACCGGCTTATCAATGTTTAACAGACTTCAGTACAATGTTGAATATAGGATTACAAACAAATAGAATCACACGAGGTAAAATCATTACGTTCCAGACCATTGGCAGCTAATTGAGGAAAGGGGAATGGGAGGAGGTAATTTCTATATTTAGAACAAAAAAAGTAAAAATAAAGACACTTTCAAAATCAGAACATATATAGAAGATTTATGTCACCTTATTTTTTAACCTCATTTTAGAAAGGGATTCAAGAAAATGGCTCACGAACAAAAGGACAGCATAAGAGGAGTTGATCATTACATAAAGAAAGGCAGCAATATTAAGTACTTTTTGTTGTTGTTGTTGTTCAGGCTTAAAATTAAATTTAAAACATCTTACCAAAGCCTTTTTTAAAACAAAATACTTCTGACAATACAGCTGAAAAGCACATGCATAAGATAAATGCCTTGAGGCTTAGAAAGTTGCTTAAAGGAACATCTTAGACAAGACAGAATATTCTTATTATAGTTCCGTGAAAACTTAAAAGGATAAAAGGCGAAGATCTTCCAGTAAAACTCACTTTTGTATTCCTTTTCAGTCTAATCTAATATTGGAAATTATTTTTTCCTTCTCATCAAACCAAACTGAACTGCATTTTTTTTCCAAGCTAATGTTTCAAAATACCATTTGACTTTCTCCCTTGAAATGACATTGAAGGAGACTTTTTCACAGTGAAAGATAAACTAAAAGAATATTATTGAAACAAAATTTTTTGAAAATTTGTAGCTAAATCAATCCAAGTACAAACTAGCACTTTGTACTCAATATAAACATCTCCTGCAGCCCCAGAAATGTTGATATGCAAGAGACAACGCTGTCCTGGACATAGATGCAATTGATTGATTCAAAACCCACTGGTTAAAAATTATACCAAAATCTTTGATGTTTCTTACTGTAAAAATGGCGTGGCGGGGGCTTCTGACCTCCTGTAACTTCTTGAGGGGGAGGAGAGAATCACCATTAACATCAGCCCAAGGCTGATTCCTATGAGGGGGAGATCAGCCATGCCTCCTCTCTCCAACTTTTTTACCAATTCTGAAACCAGCCATCCCTTCCGTGGCACTGTCTACTTCTCTGCTGGGTTCAATAATTCATTGCAATGGCCATACAGAACTCATAGACCATACTCACAGTTGCTGGGTTTATTAGGGAAGTAGCAGGTTACAATTCAGGACCAGGAACAACTCAGGATACAATTCTCTGATCAGGACAGCTTCTCGGTCGTACCTGCAGGCAGGCCTCTCCCTCAGCCCCTGGGCTTCTCAGGCTGGCCTCTGCCCTGCTTAGGCAAGTGTTACAAAGCTCTTTAGCTGTACCAATAAGTGTCCAGAGGCACCCCACTCTTCCGGTAAGCCTCCTGCTCAGCTCTCACTCTCTGTGGGCCCGGAAGCCCACCACATCATCTCCTGCCAGTCTCCTGGTTCTACTGCTATTTCTCTGCCACTGCTTCTCGCTGTCTTGCACCATCTTCAGTGTTACGGCTCTCTCTATAGCTCTCTGTGTCTCCTTGGTCTAGGAAGTTCTCAGTGCAGGGACATGCTCTGCTCTCATCCCTTCTTGGCAGTAGTGAGGTCCCCCCTTTCTGCCTCTGGGATGGCTCATTTTAAGCCTAGCAGGATGGTAAAACTGAACAATCCCCTTGTTAGGGTTCCATACACATTATTTTCATGGTCCCACCTCCAGAAGTGTGCCATGCACCTTATTTGCATTATTATCAAGCTGCCCAATCCCCTTGGTGGGCCACAAGCACTTTATTTGCAGAGTCCCACCAAATCATTTGGTGGGAGTTACAAGACCATGGCTAGAAGGGCCATATAAAAGCAATCCATTGCACTGCACTTACCTTAAGATCAGATATCCTAAAATAATTAAATATTATTAAAAACAAAATACAGGGAACTTGAACATAACTACAAATATTTTAAGTTAATGATTTAACTTTATATTAGGAAAACTGAAAAAAACAAAACAAAAAACAGTGTTTGAGTGGCTTGATATATCTCCAGTGATCTACCCCAAGCTAAACCTTCATGCATTTTAGGTGAGGTGAACTTTATTTTCTACAGAAAAAGAACAGGTACATTTTGTGAAATGACAAGGATTTATTTTTCCCCTCAATGACCTATCACATTCTTCAAAGGGTAAGAAGCGAATTAGGTCAACTTTCAAAAGACTGGCTTTATTCTTTTTTGACTGTATAATATAGTCAAAGTGCAATTCTTTGAATTTTTGAATATGTTCTTTTTTTGAACTAATATAGATATACTTGTTCCCCGCACAGCTTTCACATTTTTTGTTTTCAATTAAATGTAATTCATTTTATACATTCTTTATTTTACATAGGCGCCCTGGTGGTTCAGTGGTTAAGCACTTGGCTGCTAACTGGAAGGTTGGCAGTTTGAACCCAACAGCTGCTCTGCGGAAGAAGGATGTGGCTGTTTGCTTCTATAAAAATTACAGCCTTGGAAACCCTATGGGGCAGTTCTACTCTATGAGTCTGAATCACTTGATGGCAACGGGTTTGGTTTGAGTTGGTTAATTTACATATTATATATATATATATATTTTTTTTTTCCTGCTGATTGGGAAATATATTTACAAAACTCAAAATATAAATCTGATAATGAAGGAAGAGATATTGTACTCTGGAAAACTATGTCTTAAAACAAAACAAACAAACAAACAAAAAAACCCATTGCTGCCGAGTCTATTCCTACTCATAGCGATCTTAGAGGACAAAGTGAAACTACCCCATAGGGTTTCCAAGGAGTACCTGGTGGATTCGAACTGCTGACCTTTTGGTTAGCAGCAGAGCTCTTAACCACTGCACCACCTTATGATTCAGTAATTCCACTCTGATATATATATCAAATAGAATTTATATCCATGTTTACCCGAAGATATATACTAAATGTTCATTTACTAAATACTGTAGTAACATTATAGGCAGTCCCCAGGTTACAAATGTCTGACTTATGTACAACCTGTAGTTATGAACCAACCCCCGTAAAGCCTATTATATTAAAAATTCGAGGTACATACAATGGTTCGTAATAACAAACAGGCACTACTTTGCGACATGCATCAAAACATTATTACTGTATTATTATGTTAAAGATGTTTTAGTATCTGGAAGTGTTTCTTTAATGTTTTTTATGCATAGAAAGGTACACTACTATATACTAAGACAAACATTTGACTAACTGCTGCTAGTTACAAACTGTACCTAACTGTTCCGACTTACATACAAATTCAACTTAAAGACAAATTTAGGAACAGAATGCATTTGTAATCCTGGGACTGCCTGTATTCATAATAGCCACAAACTGGAAATGATTCAAACAGTAGAATGGATAAATAAATTGAGGTTTATCCCTACACTGTTCATTCTCATTGCTATATATATATATATATAGCAATGAGAATGAACAGTCTACAACTATACGCAACAACATGAGTAAATGTCACAAATATAGTGTTGATCAAAAGAAGCCAGATACAAAGGAGTACATCCTGTATGATTCCATTTATAAAAGGTACAAAAATGAGAAAAATAATCCATGCTGCAAGAAGTTTGAACAGTGTTATCTTTGGAGGGTAAGGGCTAATACAGACCAAAGAGGAAGTTTCTGGATCCTGGTAACATTCTGTTTCTAGAGCTAGGTGCTGGTCCCCAGGTGGGTTCAATCTGTGAAGAGTCAATGAGCTGTCAGCCTGTGACATATGCACCTTTCTGTATGTGTATTACATTTCCAGCCATGAAAACACGTATCCCCAGGCTTCTGCTAAGTAAACAATAACCATCCTCATGGTCTAAGAATGGAATATTACATGAACCCAAATGCATCCTGATGGATACATACTCTCTGAGAAGGATCCAAGTATTCAACCAATGACTAACATTTTAACATTAACGATAACATCATGTAACAAATTCAGTCTTATTCTGAGTGAAAATGGATCAGGTCAGACAGAAAGAAAAGTTTCTTGAAGAAGACTGCTATATTTTCAAATAGACTAGGAAGACCTCTCCTTCTGTGGGTCCTTAAAAAAGGGAGAGATAATCTAGTAGTGTTTCTTTGTTTTAAAAAAATGGGCAAAGTTTCAAGGTTGATGTTGTTCTTTTTAAAGCACTTACTGCCAAATCCTAATGAAACCTCTTTTGGATTGAAATGTTTTCTTTCTTTTCCTACTGATAGCTATAAATTGAGTAAACGTCCCAATAAGGCAGGAAAAGTCTCTCAAATGCAAAGTGTTTTCAATGCACATATCACAAGGAACATATGCCAAATCAAACAGCACCATAAAAGCTTGAATTCAATAAGAACATTCCAACTTGAAAAGTTTATTTTTAAAAATGCTCTCAAGCCAAATGTAAGTTTGCATACATTAAATGCTTTCAGCAATAAGAGAAAGGGTTTTGTAATTCCAATGAGTGAGGCCCTGGAGCCAATGGAGAATAAGTAATAATTTAAGATTCGAACACTTGCAAAGATTCTAACTTCTTGGGAAATATTTCAGATCACTGAACAAGTTTACCTTACTAGGGAAGAAAAAAAAAATACTCTTAAATAATATAAAGAAAAATTCATTTAGAGCTTGACTGAGTGACTAGATCTTCATGTAAAAGAACACCTCATGAGCATTTGGTTTTTGCTCAAAGGTACAAAAGAAGGTACTCTTTATGGGTGTTTAGCCATGAACTGAGAAACTGAGTTATATATATTTTATTAGGCATGTTACACCTCAGTGAGCAAAAGAGAATATAGGAACAATAATAAAACAGTGGCAAATATGTACTTTAAACAAAAATTAAAGACAAGGTATAGTAAGAGAAATAAGAAAATATGAAATAATAAAATCCTGTACAAATAGAAAATATCAACTGTTACTTATTTACAATTTGATAGATTTTAAAGAACATGGCATATTGGATAAAAACACGGGCTAGGAACAACAGTCTTTTCTTTCTACCTAGATTATATTTGAATTTCTGCTCTGCTACCAAGTAGGATAGCAACATCACAATACATACATACACAGGGAATGATTCTTATGTTCATTATTTTTATTTCCAAAGTTAAAAAAATATATTTTTAATGAATTTTCCTTGAAGTAAATATTACATTTTCTTGAGACTAATAATATAACCTTTTATGATGTTTGGTTATGTTATTTTCTCAAAAGTCAAGAAAAGACATTATCCTTATCTCACTCCATCTCAACTTTTCTTTCAGATATTTTCCCCAAGTATTTTAGAAAAATTAATTTGTATTAAGATCCTATTGTGTCCTTGTGATAAAGGATGCAACACCAAAAAAAAAAAAAAAAAAAAAAGGATTAGAATAGCATCCCTCTTGCCCTCTTGCCCTTAAGACACTTTCAAATCAATGTGAAGGCCTGTTGTTGAAGTGACAGAGAGGGAAAGTGAGGGAGCTGGTCAATTACAGCTTGAGATTTCCAAAATTTCAGAGGGTATCCTAATAGTAGGGTAGAATTACTCTTCCTTAATAGATTACAACCCCTTTGAGAATATACCCAAAGTTTTATTTCTCTCCATAAACTTTATGATTTGCAAAAGGTCTGACACACACTCAATGCTCAAAAGTATTTTGTAATATAGTATTTTCTAGTTAGATGAATCAGTGAGTGAATCAAGGAATCAGTAAAGACATATTGCCAAGGAATAAAGAAAGGAAAGAAAAATTTAATGGAGTCAGTCTAGTTCAGGTCAAGTTTATAAAGAATTATATCTTGCCTTAAGGATAAATGAAACATGTTCTAGGTAGACAGTATCTGTTTAAAAGTAAATTGAGGAGGACTTTTTTGTGGGGATAGAAAGGAGAAGGCCTTCATGAATGTGGAGCTTAAGTCTATGGAATGGGGAAGAGCTGTGAGATCCCCTTGCACCAGGTAGGTGCAGCCTGCTGATGGCTTTCAGGATTGAAAAAGTAAAAATCCATGGTAGATTACTGAACTTGGAGTGGGAAGCTTATAGCAGCATTATGAATGGATGGTTTGAAGGAGAAATGGTCAGAGACAAAAAGGCCAAGTAAGAATTTTCTGAGATCACATATCTACCATAGACAAAAGTTTGTTGGGTGGTAAACCAAGAGCAAGATGGTAGTGACCGAGCTGTCCCAGAAATGTTATAAAGAGAGAAGCTGCAAAACATGGCAATAGGACTATGGAGGTTAAAAAAGAAGCAAGATCTCTCAAACTTTACAAAGGAGAAAGATTTGTGTTTATCCTTTGTACATTTTAATTTCTGACAACTCCTGTGATTATCTATAGCTGCAGAAACACCTCTGAGTATTTGCTAAGAACAGTCTTTTTCAGGGTCTGTTCTAGGGACACTTTTTTTTCCTGTCACCATGGCAACACCGCCAAAATAAATTATCTGTGTAAAGTTTCATTCCCTACTTCAAACACTTTAGTGGTAAGATACTGGCTAAAAGGGATCATTGTATTTAAATATATATGGATTTCAATTTACATAAAAAGGCTTGATGCCTTCCATTTTAAAGAGTTTCATGTTGAATTTTTTTCCTTTGGTTCATTGACTGAATGACTGATTAATGAATCCAAACCAAACCTGTTGCCATGGAGTCATTTCTGACTCATAGCAACCCTATAGGACAGAGTAGAACTGCCCCATAGGGTTTCCAAGGCTGTAAATCTTTACAGAAGCAGACTGCCACATCCTTCTCCCACAGAGCTGCTGGTTGGTTCGAACCACTGACCTTTTGGTTAGCAGCTGAGTGCTTAACCACTGTGCCACCCAGGGCTCCTGGACTATTGAATACAATGATGGATATTATGGATCAGTTACCCCAAAGGCATTTAGGACATTCTTCTCCATTTTCTTCTTTTATATAGAGGCTAGAAAACTATTTACCTTCCGGACTTCCTTGCAGCTAGGGGAGGCTATGTCTCAGAGTTCTTGTCAAGAAGATGCAAGCAGAAATCCTTTGATAGAAATACCAGGAAAGATCTTTCCCAGGATAGACTCAGCAAGCATTCTCCATCTCCATCCTCAGTCTTTTGAATTTTCTCTTTTACCCTTCTCCCTTCTGTCTTCCTGGAATGTAAGCACAATAGCTGGTTTACTGAAGCCATTTTGTGAACAAAAAGATGAAACCCACAAATTAAAAATGGTAAAACAGAAAGATAGAAGGAACCTGGATTTTTGATGGCATCCTTGAGCTACCACACCAATGCCTGATTGCCTGACTCTGTTTTTTTTTTTTTAATATATCAGAAAATATAATTTTATCTAGTTAAGCTACTGGTAGGTTTTCTGCTCTTTGCAGCTGAACACATTCCCAAAACTACCCATCTTGTACTGGAATTGGTATATACAAGGATGTATATGATAAAATCTCTATTCTCAAGGGCCTCAAAATCTAATAATATTAATAACTACTATGTATTGAGTGTAATTTTGCAAGCTGATGGGTTAAGCAATTTACACAAATTATCTAACTTAACCCTTAAAGCAACACTGTGAGAGAAGTACTCTTTTATATCCCAATTTTAAGGATAAGATCTTTAAAGTAGAGAAGGCCGATATGCATGAGGTCATGTATCTAGTAAACGCTGGAGCCCGGACTGGAACCCAGAAAGTCAGACTCCAGAACCAAGCATTTAAGCACCACACTAACTATGAAGTTATAAAATAAAACATATTAATAATTAATAATATATGAGTACAGTGTTTTAAATTGAGGATCTTAGAAGTTACAGAGGGATTGTGTCTAATGTAAAAAAGACTAAAATGTTATGAGGACTAAATAAGGTAACTTCTATAAAGTTCTATAAAGTGCTGCTTGTCAAATAGTAAACTTTTCACAATTAAAAACCAAAAAAAAAAAAAAACCTTGTTGCCGTTGAGTCAATTCTGACTCATAGCAACCTTATAAGACAGCGTGGAACTACCCCATAGGGTTTCCAAGGAGCAACTGGTGGATTTGAACTGCCAACCTTTTGGTTAGCAGCCAAACGCTTAACCACTGCACCACCAGGACCCCTTTCCACAATTGCTCCTATAATACTAGTTATTATAAATCATCAAACATTTTGTTTCATCTCCCAAACATAAACACATTATAATTTATGGCTGCCGGCTTCAAAGGAAGTTATTGAAACTTAGTCTGTATGTATGCCCTTACTTTGTATGAGACCAACCACTGTCGTTGAGTCAATTCCGACTCATAGCGACCCTTTAGGACAGAGTAGGAGTGCCCCATAGAGTTTCTAAGGCTGTAAATCTTTATAGGAGTAGACCGCCACATCTTTCTCCTGTGGAGCAGCTGGTGGGTTCAAACTGCTGATCTTTTGGTTAGTAGCAGAGCGCTTTAACCACTGTGCCACCAGGGATCCTTTAATTTATATACATGTAATAAATCATAATTTTTAATCTGCTGATTAAAAATCTTCCTAGAATTATAGATTAATACCACCAAATTTTAAAGTTTTAAGAACATTATTAAATACCTAGGAAGGCCTTTATCCTTACAAAGCTTCCATTGTAAAAAAAAAAAAAATACTAAAACTTTAATTTTAGCCTTTTATTCTTTTAAATGCCAAGTAACTAACAATATTTTGTAAACTCTTTCTTTAATGCTACTTTATTTCACAGAAAGTGTATTCTAACACAGTGCTTCTCAAACTTTAAGGTGCATTGCATTTCAAGGACCTGCAGAGTCTGATTCAAGGACTGGGATGGGGCTTGAGGTTTTATATTTCTAACAAGGTCCCAGGTGATGTCAAAGCTGCTGGTCGACAGATCACACTTTGAGAAGCAAGGTTCTAATATGCGAAGTATTACTTCTACAGTGAAACTTGGTAATGAAACATTTAAGCAATGATACATTATAATCGAACAGTGATGAATTCATAGCGAAAGTAAACAGGATAACCACAGAGAATGCATGTTTAAAGTACCAAAACTACAAGAGTAAGTGGAAGTGGAAGATGCAAGACATAGTAAATGGACGATGCAAGACAAAAGAGAAGGAGCAGAGTAGGAGGAAGGGCAGAGAGGTGGTGGTGGCAGCGGCAGGAATGTGGCTGCATAGCATGATACCAAAGAGAACAGGACAGAGGTTTATGGGAAAGAGAATGCTATAGAGGGGAAGCAGAAAGAAGGGAAAGAGTAAACACTTCCTGCTGTGGGGGACCACTCCCTGCATGTGACTGTCAATGTGTGGGCCCCAATAAACAGCTTATGGTGCAACACTACCTCGTGGTCATTTTTCCTCATCAGCTGCAAATTCTCTCAAACACACTACACCAATTCATATTGATATTTGATAGAAATGCATAAGGGGCTGAAAGCTTAAACAACCCCTTGCATGCCTTGGGTATATGAGGAAAAATCCTTAATGATAGATTCTTCCTCTTCTTCACAAGTGCACAAGCATCAGTACTTCCTCTGCGCTTTGGAAAACAGACCATGTCTTATGCGTACATTTAAGTTGCTCAAATGTGTCTGTAGTTACTAAAATAGGAGAATGAGAACCTACCTTTTCTTGTGGTTTCAAGAGGCCATCTAAGATTCCTATCGGCTTTTGATAATGGGACCTTATGAAAAAAGAGTCAAAGTAGAAGTAAAAACAACAAAAGCAACAACAAAATTTGGCAGGCAAGGCAGTGTTTTTTAGTTGGTTTTCTATTCCTCTTCTGTTTCCCAGAGTGCATTTATGATTATTAGTGAAAGTGAAAAAAACAGTGAAAGTATGGGTGCCCCAATACTTTCTTGGCCTTAGTTGTAGGTTTAATTCTCTAATTGAATAAATTAACTTATCAAAGTTGGACTCGAAGACGAGCTTATTCATTAACTTTGTAGTTTAAATGAGTTGTTTCAGATTTATGGTCCACTGATCCCCCTGACATGGAATCATGGACTGGAAGGGTGTGCCAATGGGTCCTTTCTTTTCCTTTATTTTTTTGGAAGGGCCAATATTAGGCTAGAGTTGAATTTTTCTCAGCCTGGTACACTTTCTACATGTTTCTCTGAATGATCTCAAACAATTCTGAAATGACTTAAGTGCATGCTTTTGAAGTTAAATACGGAAATCTTAGCCCTTTGGTTCATGTATAGGCCCCTCGATGAATCTCTTCCACCATAATACCTTAAAAAACATTCTCTATTCATATATACATATATATAC
>NW_004444205.1:1121290-1133988 GCF_000243295.1 Trichechus manatus latirostris
CAACAGTTCAAATCAACCAGGCACTCCTTGGAAACCCTATGGGGCAGTTCTACTCTGTCCTACAGGGTTACTGTCAATTGGTAGACTCCACGGCGACAGGTTTATATATATATATGTTATATATATATTATATATATATGTGTGTGTGTGTGTGTTTGTTGTTGTTGTGTGCCGTCAAGACAATTCTGACTCCTAGCGACCCTATAGGACCGAGTAGAAGTGCACCATAGGGTTTCCTAGGCTGTAATCTTTTAAGGGAGAAGATGGCCAAGTTTTTTCTCCCACGGAGCCACTGGTGGGTTCAAACTGCTGACCTTTGGGTTAGCAGCCTAGTGCTTTAACCATTGCACCACCAGGGCTCCATATACATATATATGTGTGTGTGTATGTATGTATACATACATATATATTGCATTAGGCTGCTAACTGAAAGATTGGCGGTTAGAACTCAGGAGCCGCTCTGCAGGAGAAAGACGTGGCAGTCTGCTCCTCTGAAGATTATAGTCTTGGAAACCCTATGGGACAGTTCTACTCTGTCCTGTACGGTCTCTATGAGTGGAAATCGACTCGATGGCAACGGACTTTATTTTGTGTTTTTTTATATATTACATTTCTTTTATCTTTTTCTCACTCAAATAATTTTCTTCAAAGAAGTCTTTATTTCAGGGAAGCTGTATTTTTAATTGAGTATTAGCATATGAATAAATTAAGAAACAAGTTGATCAGCTGTTATTGTATAAGCACTAGTGATAACCACAGTGGGTGAATATTTTGAATTTCTATCTAAACAATGTTTTTTATAATTGGCAACTGGCCTCACATTATAGGTATTTTACTCCAGGGATTAGCCAGTGTTTGAAAAAAATTCAGATGAAAATTAGATTCTGTATGGGTAGACATACCTAGAATCAAATTATAATTACATTAATGTGCATAGACTAATTTTACTGCTACATAGGCACTGGCTGTGACAATATTTCCCTTTAGGCAGAAAACTTATAGAGCAGTTGGATCATAAGAACAATGACCATATTTGCAGTTGTTCCATTAACTGTTGTTTTATTTTTTCTAATTTTTTTAAAAAAAATCCCTTACCAGGGCACAATTAGATAAAGGAAGCACAGGATTTTTTTTTTACAGCTTTGCACTGAACGCCGAGCAGTATATTAATAAGCATTGTCTGACATTTTTGTTTCAATTAGACTTAACTATTTTTCAAGTGAGTCGTAAAAATGTTCATGGTGATTATCAAGGGTAATTAAAAATTCAAAAAGTTGCTGATGCCTCTTGAAATGTAAGAGAATTATATTTTGTGTTCATCCATCAATCAATCTTATTTTGAAGTGGTATGAACAAGACACTTGAACTGCTAGGACAAAAGACATCAATATCAATTTGCTTACAGATAAGGCCAATCTCATTTTCTCCAGGGTACAAACATTTTACTTGCCAAATAAACAACGAAACTTTTATCAGATAGGTTCAGGATTTGGAGATTTTATTTTTATTGCCATTAAAAACAAAACAAAAAACTGTTTTTTTCAAGGTTCTGGAAAAAATACAAAACATCCCATTTAACTTCTTATCTCCATGCAGCTTTTAAAAGAATTGGCAAATGCACTATTGCCATGAATTCAAATCACATCAAGTAAGCTCACAGTATGAAACCAATTCCTCTAAGAAGGCACCATTATTCCTTGAGAAAATCATGAAATGTGTCTCATTTATTACTTTATAAAAGATTATGTGCAATGATGCTTTACATGCTGCAAATAGGTAAATCTTGCCAGAATTCCATTAATTTTATTTAATCTATCTATCATCTATATATCTATCTGTCTATCTACCATCTATCTATCATCAATCCATCTATCTATCTTTCTATTTATATCTATCTATCATCTATATATCTACCATCTATCTATCTATATCTATCTATCTATCTATCTATCTATCTATCTATCTATATCTTGAGCTTACCATGTTCCAAGCACTATGATATGATGTGGGTTTGTTTCAAGCAGGTGGTTCTTAACCCTGAAGTATTGGGAATATCTTGGGGAATATGTTTGAGGTGGATCTTGAACATCTGTTGCCTTTAAAATGAAAACCAGTGAGTTAACTAAGAGAGGGCCCCTGAACTTGTGGAGGCCACCATCAAGTGAACCAGTATGGTGAGAATTGCCTTTCTTACCATGACTCTAGCTGTTAACAAGAGAAAGGAAAACTAGTACCCTTTTAAAATTTAGAGGAGAAAAAAGGATAAACAAGTCTGTGAGGACATAGGAATAAAAGAACACATGTCATTTGCATGGAAAGCAGCATCATATTTTGTTGAAATGTATGATTTCCATATCTTCTTGGGTGGGGGGCAAGAATACTTAGTCTATCCCATTGCCGTCAAGTTGATTCTGACTCATAGTGACTCTATAGGACAGAGTAGAACTGCCCCGTAGGCTTTCCAAGGCTGTAAATCTTTACGGAAGGAGACTACCACATCTTTCTCCTGCTGAGCAGCTGGTTCCAACTGCTGACCTTTTGGTTAGCAACCGAGCACTTAACCAATGCACCACCAGGGCTTCTACTTAGTCTATACTAAGAATAAAAAATAGTAATATGGCCCATAAAAATAAGGACTTTTAAGATACATGAATGTGGAATTCTCAACTAATGTAAAGAAAATTGTGCCGTTAAAGCAAAAGCCATAAAAAATAAATGGAATTCTCACTTAACTGAAATTAGAAATCAATGAAAATAGAGAAAACTATACACAAAAGTCCTAAAAGTTGTTGTCTCTAGATGGTGAGATTAGTAATGATTTTTCTTTTCGTTTTCATGTGTATTTTCTAAAATTTCTTCAATAAACAGGCATTTCTCTTAAGTAAAAAAAAAAAAAAAAAACCTAGAAATTTAAAACAAAGCCAAGAAGAAGTTGTTGTCAACTAAGATACAACTAAGAAACCACCTAATAACAGCCATTATCCATATTGACTAGGAAGGCATTTACTGTAATTTTCAGAAATGTATTACATATTTTAACATCATTTTTAGAGGAATCATTTTCATCACATTTTAAAATGGATATATATATATATATATACATATATATATAAAAACTAGCTACATTTATATGAAAGTCAAACATTTCCCAGAAGACTTGTAAATTTGGAACTGGTTTTACTGGTCAGTGTTTCTGAAGGGGGTATGTGTACTCAGTACAAAAAACAATGTTCAAGGGTACCCAGACTGACGTGTAGGTGCTTAGGCTGAGAAGGGTGAAGTGGAGGGAAAGATTGGACCAGGTAGGGTAGACAGCAAGGAAGAAGAAAAAGATTGCTATTACTTCTTTTCCTGGCTCCAGGATTTTGATGCCCCTCTTAATCACACTTATACTTCTTTGATCAGACTCTTTGCCACTGGGCTTCCAGGGAAGTGCTGGGTAGGAAGGGTTGGATGGATACCTGGGAATGATCCCTCAGGGCTGGGATAACCTGCAATCTGGTTCCTGGAGAGAACTCATATATAAAGTCTGGCTGAAGATCAGGTCCTTTGGGCATGGGGCAGAGGCATAGTATCCAATACTCAGCAGTGTTCACCAAGGCAATGAATTTAGCTGAAGAGCATTGTACTGGAGTCCACACATCTGGGTTCTAGCCTTGACTCCACCTCCTACTATATGACTATATCTTTAACAACCTTAGTCAAATCTCTTCACCTGTCTGATCCTCACCTCATCAGCTGCAAAGTGGGGTAATAATAGTACCTACCTAGGAAGGTTGTAGTGCAGTCTCTGGGTGGTGCAAACGGTGAAGCGCTCAACTACTAACTGAAAGGTTGGTGGTTAGAACTCATCCAGAGGAAGCACAGAAGAAAGGCCCAGCAAATTGCTTCCAAAACGTCACAGCCTTGAAAAGTCTATGGAGCAGTCTACTCTGCACACATGGGGTTGCCATGAATAGGAAACTGACTCGACGGCACTAACAACAACGCAACATCTTAATTTCAGACTTGTAATTAGGATTCGGGCAAATTACTAAATAGACCTAGAAGTCACAATAACTACTGGGTTGGAGGGGAGAAGGTGGGTAAGAAATTAGTAACATATTGAAGCAAGAGAGTACTGTCTGTCCTTTCAAAAACTCATTGTCCTGTATGGCAGAGGGAGACAAAGCCCAGCTACGTAAAAATATAAAGGTAAGAAAAGCTCATCTTCTAGCATCCATTAAAGGGTTGTTGAGCATGTGTGTGAGCATAGTGATGCACATTATGTTTATACGTGTACAGTATGTACACTTGGGATCCCTGGTGGCTCAGTGGTTACGAGCTACAGATGCTAACCAAAAGGTTGGCAGTTCGAATCCACCAGCTGCTCCTTGGAAACCCTATGGGGCAGTTCTACTCTTGTCCTATAGGGTCGCTATGAGTTGGAATGGACTCAAAGGCAATGGGTTTATATACACTTGAGTATATACTGTACACATTATGTTTATATGTGTACAGTAAAGCACCTGAGTAATAGCATCTGGTCCTTTAATGAGTTTATATTCACATAATCCAAACTGCTAACCTCTCCCCTTTTCAGATATTCCACACAGGCTGTGGTCAGTGTCACTTGTTGGGAGCCAATAGATGGCATTGTTGTACCAGGCAGCTCTATCTTTTCTTCAAAATACAAGGTTTCCCAACATTATCCAGATCTTTGTGAATTTCTCCAACATCTTTATATAAATTGTTTGAAAATCAGTGTGGAGAAAGTTCTCAGCCTCTATGGTTTTGACATGCTTTTCCACCACAAGTAGAGAGGAATTGGGTTATTTCCTTCTTGAGTTACATAAAAGTCACAGGATCAAATCTTTCAACCTTCAACATATTCTAATTTCCCAACTTATTATTTTCATTTTATTTAAACTCTAAGCACAATCTTTGTACTGTACGTAGAAGGAGAGTTCTGCTTTCCACAGCCTGGTTCCTGACCTAGAGAATGGCAGCCAATTCTATAATGCGGCAGGTCTTTTAGACTCAGTGAAAAACCCATTTCTGTTGAATTAAATACACTTATTTTTAATAGCAAATGTGTGGTCAACGTTTTTGGTCATTTCTGCTTTAATGAAACCAAAATGTCTTTTTCTTTCTCCATAGAGATGGAATCAGATTATATAAGTATATGAGTTTCAAAAGCCATCAAACTCTTAAAGAGTTGAATTCCCATTAATTACATGTAAGAGTTTTCCTCTCATTTTGAGCTTTTATTAAAAAAGCATTTAAAAACTTCTCCTACTTGAACTGCTTTCTTTCTATGAATATAATTTGTGGGACAGTTTTCAATAATCTAGATTAGTGGGGGACAGGCAAAGAAAATATGAAGAAAATTTATAGAAAATATAAAAATCCTGTTTAAAAATTTCCCCTATTTCTTCTAAGCTTTCAAACTAGCTTTAAGAATATCAATTTTCAAACCATCTATTTCCCTGATTAACGGGAGGTGCTACTGAACAGTAAAAGAACTAATATTATGCGCAGGAAAAAGCAGAGAAATAGGAGCTTGAGATAGGTGCCCTGGATTAGTACAGAATGCAGTGGAGTTGAGATCCCCACAGATCTCTTCATTACAATTGTTCTTTCAAAGTGGCTGTTGACTGGTATTTATGCCTGGCCTCAAAACTTAGGCTATACAAGGACAACTATTGTATGCTTTCACTAATATGAAATACATAGAATTAGTAAATATACACTGAGAGCAGAGATTAATGGTGGTTACCATGGGGTGGGAGGGAGGGGAATGGGAAGAAATTATTGTTTAGGAAGCATGGAGTTTTAGTTTATGGGGGCAGAAAATTTGGCAAAGGGCATTGGTGATGGTGTACAACATTCTTGATGTAATTGATCTCACTGAACTGAATACATAAGAATTGTTGGGTTGGCGAATGTGATGTTACCTATATTTTTTACAACAATAAAAAATACAAAGCTATACAAAGGCTTCCATCTCTCTGGAATGAAAAGACGAAGAAAAAGACCTCAGAAAATAAAGCTACACAATTTGTTTTGAGCGTGCTGAGCTGAATCAGATGGGTTCCCCCTCAGTTTCCTACACCATCAACTTTGGGCAAAACAGGCAATGCAGAAAGGTGGAAAGAAGCTGTACTTCACATGTGTATATTCATTCATAGTTCTCTACTTTCAAGTAGACAATCTAATGATGACCATGAGGAAATTGGAGAATAGATTTCTAACTTAAATTAAAATGCGCTTTTGAGTAATCCAAGCTATGTCTACCCTAAATCTAGCAGTGTTCTCTTCCACTTCTTCTTTCCACTGCTCCCCTCTTCACCAGTGAAACAAAATGACTCAAATAAGAACATTAATGAAATACAGGTGTATTTCTAGGACAAAAGGCATCAATATCAATTTGCTTACGGATAAGGCTGATCTCATTTTCTCCAGGGTACAAACTGTTTTTTCCAGACAACTGGTGAACATTGAAGCATGATATGCTTGAATCTGTAGAGAATAATAGTAGTGACTAAAATTTTCAGGGCCATAGACTAAGATTATTTCTCCATACGGATATTCCATAATCATTTATTGCATTAAATATAACTGTGTTGGGAGTTTATTTCCACTTCATTTGCAAAGTACTATGTGTTCGTTTATAATTTTAAAAAAATCTACCTTTTCTGAAGACAATAATTTGGATTTTCTACAACAGCCTGGTATTTTTTTAATGTAAACAAACAACAAGCAATGCATAAATGTCAACATTTTCTCCCAGTCGCTTTGAAATATGCCCCAAACCAGATCTGTATAGCGAAAACAAAGAGAAGATTGGATAGTAACCACATAATTTAGAATTTTTTTCTAAATTATTTTTTTTGTTGTGTAAGCTTAATTGTCTGATTTTCCTAGATAATTGCCACAACCTTTTGATACCATGGGTTAAAATACTGAGGCCAGAAAATATTACCAAATAAAGAGTTCTGAAAAACAGATAATGTGGATGTTATATGGAAGTCCCAAGCAAGAAGAAAGTGCTATGAAGACTTTTTGAACTTAAAAATAAGACTGTCTGGAAAGCTGGTGATAGGGAACCCAAGGTTGAGAAAGGACAGTGTTGACATGTCATGGGGTTGTTTACCATTGTCAGAAGGCAATATGTGTACTAACTGTTTAATGAGAAACTATTCTGTTCTGTAAAACTTCATCTAAAGTAAAAAAAAAATAAATAAAAGAATTATCTATGTGAGATCACATTGACAACAGCAACTCAAAAGGTTTGATGGGAAGCCTAGGGGGCAGTGAGTTGAAGATAATGGTGATGGAATAACTTGGAAAAGGATAGTGAGAATAGCAGCACAACTGGAAGAACATAATCGACGTCACTGAATTGTACATGTAGAGATTTTTGAAATGGTGTAACTTTGGCTATGTATATTTTCACCAAAAAAAAAAAAGTCCTCCAAGGTCGAGAAGGGAGAGTGTTGACACGTCGTGGGGTTGTTAACCAATGTCATAAGACAATACGCATACTGACTGTGTAATGAGAAACTGTTTGTTCTGTAAACCTTCACCTAAAGTACAATAAAAAATTTACAAAAAAAAGACGGTCTGATGTAACCGGTCATTTTATAATGTGTGCAAACATATATTAGAGGAAAATAGTTATGGAAATATTGTGATTTTTCTTAAAGTTTGCTCTAGATATATGGCTTTGTTGCTCAATCTTTTATTATTTATCAACTTATTGTGAAAATAAATGCCGTATAACAAGAAAATATGACATTTATTCATACTTTTATCTAGCAATGAACCCTGAGTCTCTATTAATGTCGATTTATGATGTAATCTGTTTTAATGTTTATAGTGTAGATAAAATAGTGCCCTCTGTAATGTCATACAATCATCTTAAATGATGACATTACTTTATATATATTTTTTTCTAGACTTCTTGAGGCAGAGCGTACATTTAGAGGTCAGCTAGTTCTGCTTGGCAATTTAAGATCTTTCTCTCCAGCACATTCTTAACTATTTTTAGAGGTATCCACGACACTTTTTAAGTAGCTCTCTGTCTTAGTTACCTAGTGTTGCTGTAACAAAAAATACTGCAAGTGGGTGGCTTTAAAGAACAGAAATTTATTTTCTCAAAGTTCTGGAGCTAGAAGTCTGAATTCAGGGTGTGGGCTCTAGAGAAGGTTCTTCTTTGTCTCTTTCACTGTCTAGTAAAACAACAGAAACAACCAACCAACAACAACAACAACAACAAAACCTGTTGTCATCAGGTTGATTCTGACTCATAGTGACACTATAGGACAGGGTAGAACTGCCCCATAGGGTTTTGAGGGGTTTCATGGGTGTAAATCTTTATGGAAGCAGACTACCACATCTCTCTCTTGCAGAGCAGCTGGTGGGATTGAACAGCTGACCTTTCAGTTAGCAGCCAAGCTCTTAACCACTATTTCACCCCTTCCAGCAATCCTTGGTGTCCTTGGGCTTGTAAACTCATCTGCCTCCCTATCACATGATGTCTTCTCCCTACCCGTGTGTCTCTTGTGTCTGTTTTCTCTTTTTATTGGCCACCATTGAGAAGGGAGGGAGCCCTGGTGGTGCAGTGGTTAAAGTGATTGACTGCTAACCGAAAGGTCGACGGTTCGAAACCACCAGTGGCTCTGCGGGAGAAAGGTGTGGCGCCAGCTTCCGTAGAGATTTACAGCCTTGGAAACCCTATGGGTTCCCTCTGAGTCATAAAATATGAGTCGTAATGGACCTCATAGCGGTGGGTTTGGTTTGAGTTTATTGAGAAGGTATTAGGTTAGGACCCACCCTACTCTGGTATATTCTCATTACCACAACAAAAGATTAACCCTATTTCCAAACAGGATCACATTCACAGGAACAGGGGTTAGAACTTCAACATAAATTTTTGGGGACACAATTCAATCCATAATACTCTATAGATAGATATTGTCATATATTAAAATAAAATCTACCTCCTGTAACTTCCACACTTCACAAGTAAGAATAAGCTTTCAAACTAGCTAACCACTAAAGCTTTTTCACTGGCAATTTTCTGAATATTTCAGGATCACCATCGTATTTTCTCTAAATATTCTTTATGTCCTTTCTTAACTTACTTAAGTACTCCTCATATGGTATGGTGTTTAGACCCTTCACCATTTACGTTGCTCTTCCCAGGACTTTTCCTAGCTTGCCAATATATCTTTGAAATTTCAATCCCTAGTGTTGCAAAGTAATATTTGGAGCCAAAACAATCAAGTTATGATGGATTAAACGTCAAGAATAACAATATTAAGAACCCAAAAAACAAAGAATATGAATAAATTGGGGAGGGGGAGAAAGGAAGGAAAAGATGAAGGAAAAAGAAAGCAGGAAAGCAAATGCTATGGGTTGAACTGTGTCCCCCAAAAAAGATACGTTGAAGTACTAATCCCCAGTATCCATGAATATGACCTTGTTTGGAAATAGGGTCTTTGCAGGTATAATTAATTAAGTTAACATGAGGTCATACTGGAGTACCCAAACTAAACCAAACCAGTTGCCATTGTTGTGATTCTGATGCATGGTGACATCATGGGTAGGATGGCCCTAATCCAATATGACTAGTGTCTTTATAAAAAGAGGAGAGGAGGCAGACAGACACAAAGGGAAAACGACTATGTGAAGACGGAGGCAGAGATTTGAGTTTTGCTGCCACAAGCCAAGGAACATTTGGAGCTACCCAAAACTGAAAGAGACAAGAAAGGATCTTCAACTAGAGCCTTCAGAGAGATCATGACTCTGCTAACACCCTCAACTTGGACTTCCAGCCTCCAGAACTGTGAGAGAATAAGTTTGTTTTTTTTTAAGCCACCTGCGGTGGGCTACTTTCTTACAGCAGCCTTAGAAAACAAATATAGCGAGCAAGCAAGCAAGGAAGGAAGCAAACACTTGATATATGTGTCAAGTCTTTGTTGAGACATTTCATGGCGTTTGACATTATAAGAAATACGAGCGATTCTACCATGAGATTGCCAGATAAAAGGATTTCATACTATCATATGGTGTTCTAATGTGGCATCATAACTTATTCTTTGCAAATAAGATTTTTCTTTTTCCTGTGATCTTCATAATCTGATAGAAGAGACATGAACTGAGACAGCCACAGCCCACGAGGAGTCGGTAAGAGTAAACCTTCCTAGGCGCCCAATGTTGAAGCATGAAATTTAAGGCAAAAATATGTTGCTGAACTTTGATTTTTACGTGCTCGTGTATTTATTCTGAAAACAAATATTTTATCATTGAAATCAACCCACTAAACCATTAGGAGTATCAACAAAGAACGAAAGTGACTTCTGAGTGCTCTGTATTTTGTTCTTAGCTCAGACTATTAGAAACTTGGGAAAATTCAGTAAATACCTGTGTATAATGATGGAATAGTCTCTAGCGGCTTCCAGGCTGCATCAGGCTGTGATGTATTTTCTGGGAACCCACCAACATTTTATATTCAAATTTTTAACTACTTGCCAAAATATTTAATAATCTAGAGGTTTCACATTTAAATCCTGATTTCAGATTCTTTCCAAGTTTGGACAATCTGATAACACTTGAATTGCATTTCTACAGGGCTACAATCAGCTGGGGTTCACTTAACACATTTAGATGGGGTGTGAGCTCACCAGTTTATCATCTACCCTCTCCAGTTTGCCATAATGCCACTCCTTCTTGTTAGGCACCATATTATACACATTTCTAGTTCACCGCTGTAGATAATTGAGTGATATAAACCGTCAACACCTCTCAGCCTTTCTCTTGAACATTCATATTCAAATTCCATAGGCATACCTGGGTTTCATAGTGGTCAAAGAGCTCAGCTCCTAACCAAAAGGTCATCAGTTCAAATCCACCAGGGTCTCGTTGGAAGCCCTATGGAGCAGTTCTACTCTGTCCTATAGGGTTGCTGTGAGTCGGAATTGACTCAACGACAATGGTTTTTTTTTTTTTTTTTAATGTACACTTACTGACTGTGTGACCTTGGGCAGGCTAACCTCTGTGCCCTTGAGGTTCCCTATCTGTAAAATAGGGATAATAATAGTACAGACTTCAAATAGTTATAAGGATTAACCTAACAACAATAACAAATGTTAGTAAAAATTATTATCATTATATAATTCAACTTAAAATATATTATTCTATTTTAATATAATTCTATTATTTCACATCTAAAGTTAAGCTTCCAATTTAGGGTCCTTATTCATCTATATATCCCTTTAATTTGAGTGGAATCTCAATGTACGCTTATTGAAAGAATAAATGATCACTGCCTGTCACTGGGACCCCAGATAATGTTGCACAATACTAAAATAAGCCCTCATTTTTCCCTACTTCTTTGAATTATGTAAACGTTAACTATTAGGACTCCCTAGGTGTTTGTTAAGCTAATAAAAAGCAATACTTATAATGTATGAATATCCTAAGAGAACAATATATTGACTTAGAAGCCTTACATTGAATAACACATTACAATTCTTTCGTCCCCTTTAATTACATATTTTCCAAAGCAGATATCTTTATTTTAGAACTCAAGTCCAGTCATTTCTATAAAATGTGACTATTTGGTTGTACTTAGCCTAACAAGCTCTCTCAGTGGTTGTTAAACTATTTTAGCAATGAGGTTAGTTTTATTTCATTGATTAAAAAAAAAAATCTATTCATCCCAGGAATGTTTTGTCCAAGATTTTATTCTATAAATTAATAATAAAAACAACTTGATTTTCTATTGCGTAGCCCTTTTTGTTGGATGGCAGGTACAGGTTGTTGTTTTTTTTTAAATAATTTTCCCAGAACTTGGGAGAGCAAAGACGGTAATGAAATGTGTAGTCATGCCCCAATTTCAGTGCTCCCAGGCTGAAGTCAGCACATAATAGCTCAAACAGAAGCGAACGCTGAGATGCAAGCCGGTCAAAGACTAAACCAGGGGTTATCTCAGTGATGCGCCCATGCCTTTGAGGAAGGCTCCCTTTGGTGGCTTTTCAAGCAGTTGCTTGGCTACCTAGTTCCCAACAATATTAATCTTTCTGGTCTCTCTCTTTCTCTCTAAAAACATAAACTCGCCCTATAAGCTTTTATCCTGTACTCACGTAATTTTTGTCAATTATTTCTTGACAAAAATTCTTATTTTATGAATGCAACCTTTATCTGAATTGCTAACTACAGTCTATGTACCACAGGACAGGATTTTCATTTCCTTTAGTATTATCCCAGTATTAAATGCATCAAATTGTTATCTATAAAGAACTTTAGAAATCATTTAATCCAAATCTCTTTCTTCTCATACATTACTGTAGTAATGGGAGAGTTTAAGGGGGCTTCCCAGGTTCACACGGCTAATTGGAGGCAAGGCAATTCCTTGAAATTTCTAGCACACCACACAAGCCGCTAGTGAATAAATATGGAGTGCTGAATAAAAGCATGCCAAGCAACACAAGTCTGACCCTCCAGTGTGCATGCTTCTGTATTTAGCTTAGGCAGCCCCTCACCTTGGTGCTGGCCATGAAATATGGTTAGGGGCTTATAGGAGTACCGTGCTCTCTCTTTTTTTTTAAATTTATTTATTTTTTATTGTACTTCAGATGAAGGCTTACAGAACAAATAGTTTCTCATGAAACAGTAGTACACATATTGTTTTATGACATTGGTTAACAACC
>NW_004444205.1:1140936-1156157 GCF_000243295.1 Trichechus manatus latirostris
TGGAGCTAAGATGGATATGGGAGAGAGGAGAGAGGAACAGGAGCCAAAAACATACAAACAAACAAAAAAGAATGCTAGGGGAGCTTGCCATTGGAGTGGAGAGAAGAGAGTATGAAATGGAGAAAAACAGAAAGGGGAAGAGGAAGAAAAGTAAAGAAAAGAAAAGGATGAATAAATAAAAATCGGAAAGGTTATAGAACCGCAAAGTTTCCAGGGTTCCCACAGGTGCAGTTATGAGGTCTGGGGAAGTCGCTCTCAGGTGTGGCAGTACAGCCTGGCTAGAAGGTGTAGAGATATTCAATGCCAGGTATTCAGGAAACTGAAAGAGAAGGAAGATATAGAGAGATGAGAAACGGAGCAATGAAGAAACACAAAAAGGGAAAAAGAGGGAAAAGAAAACAAAACAAATAAAAAAAAAGAACAAGAAAGGCCCCCCCAAAAAAAAGAAAAAAAAACAACCAAAAAAGAAATGCCCTCAGGGATCCCTCTGCATGTCTGTGCTAGCTGAGGGGGAAATCTCCTTGCCACGCAGCACCGCCTGGCCAGAAAGGGCTCCCAACTCAAGAAAAGGAAAAGAAAACAAACAAACAATTCAAAACAAACAAATGAACAGAAGCCCCGGGATCCCACCAGCGCAGCAGCCCAGACCAGGAAGCAGCTCCACACTTGAATGGAGCTCCACAGCCACTCAGGAAGAAGCAAAGATGGCATACAGAGCCAGGTATTTGAGCGAAAGGAGGGGGAGGTGGTGAGAGGTAAGGAAGAAATCAAAAGAAGCAGGAAAAAAAGCAACACTAGAAGCCAACAAATGGCACTCAGAGAGCCAGCTAGTGCGGGCCGGTTTTTCTCGGACAAGAGACTGTGTCCGCGGGAAGCAGAGGGGGCCGAGCGTGGGTGAAGAAGGTTAGGGAGTGGGAAAGCGTATATCACAAATTATGGGAGCTCTGCAGCCCCTCAGGAAGAAGCAAAGATGGTGCACGGAGCCAGGTATTTGAGCGAAAGGATGGGGAGGTGGTAAGAGGTAAGGAAGAAATCAAAAGAAGCAGAAAAAAAAGCAACACCAGCAGCCAACAAATGGCACTCAGAGAGCTGTCCCATTCGGATGGGTGGAATCCAAGCAGCCGGTGCTTCCCTGACAAGAGATTATGGTCGCGGGAAGCAGAGGAGGCTGAGTAGGGGTGAAGAAGGGTGGGGGGTGGGAAAGCGTATATCGCCAATTACTGGTTGTCTTGTCTCCTGCTGGAAGCTCCTTGAGGCTGCTTTCTTGTACCCCTTGTTTGCTGGTCTCCGATAGGAGTCCAAGATGGTGGATCCGTGCTGCGTTAGCTGTTAGGGGACCTCTGCACGAATCTCTCCTCAGTCTCCATTCTCTGTCAGTTTTCTCACTCCCTTGGTGCTTAGCTGAGTTCTTTATCTCTTCATTTGATGTTTTAGGGTTTCAGGATTGTTGTATTCTCTGTTCGGCTTAGTTTTTCGGATCTTTGCTGTGGAGGGATGGCGTGGTGCTTCTGCCTAGAGCACCATTTTGCCCTAATCTCCCCATGCTCTCTTATGGATTATAATCACATGCTAAATGGCTTTCTAATTCGTTCAACCAAGATGGGATGGGCTGGCTATTTTATTATCATAACTTGCTGATGCAAGCCCTGTTTGTTAAGGAGACTGTGCATCTTCTGATATTAAGAATTTTTGTCCCTGTGATTTTCATGGGGATACATTTGGATATATGCATCATGAGTACATAAAGAAATAAACAGAAGTTCATCCAGTAATATTTGCATCATTTGAAAACAATGTTAAAAAAACAAAAACCTGTTGCCACTAAGTCGATTCCGACTCATAGCGACCCTATAGGACAGAGTAGAACTGCCCTATAGGGTTTCCAAGGAGCAGCTGCTGGATTCGAACTGCTGACCTTTTGGTTAGCAGCTGAGGTCTTAACCACTGCGCCATCAGGGCTCCCTAAAAACGATGTTACCACCCCCTAAATACTTTGCAATTTTCTTCCATTGATTTCTATGCAAATAAGCAAATACAAACCATACGCCTTCCTGAAGAAAATGACACATCAGCACCCACAAATATAACAGTGATGATTGGATAGGATAGTCGTTTTCAACCATATCTATCAAAGACTTAGCACTATGTTAGCCACATAGGGATGGCTTAATACATAGCTGTTCAAAGAATACTGACACATACACACACACACCACATAACAAATCAAAAATGTGAAGATAAAGAAGAAGAAAGTATTATATTCTCTTGGTTTTATATTAGTCTCCTGTTGATTGTGTTGAAGCCCTGAACATTCAGACACATATTTATTCCCATAACTACACAGAAACACCATGATGAGAAGATCAAGTAGATGATCACACAGCTTTGTTTATGACTGTCTGCTGAACTCACGACATCTGCCACAGTTTTTACACAAAGCAGAACAGGATTCCAGGTGCAGGTAAAACAAGACAGACCAAAATTTCATGTTCTTTGGGTATCTGATTTGACCTAAATGCACTCTAGAGCCCTTTAGCAGTATGCCATGGAATGGAGAGTAGAATTTTCAATTTAGGTTACATAGCTGCCCAAAGCTAGACAATGATTTGGTTTCAGTTGAGTGATTGGTAACAATTGCAATATGGGTATGCCCCAAAGTAGCTTTTTATCAGAATATACTTTAATCCTATCATGTAAATGTTTAAATATTGGTTATTTATTTTACTAGGTTAAATCAGCAAAAACTACTGTAGTTTCATTGTAAATGTTCTCATATTTTTACGAGGAAGAAAAAAATGTTATTTGGGATTTTCTGCACAGTATCTGAACCAGAACAAGTTATTACACAGTCATCCTTTATGCATGGGGGTATTATGAATAGCAGACCATATTGTGGTAAGTTACCTTCACTGAGAAACTACTTCTAAAAATGGGATCATACGAGAACTCAGTTTCAAAGTTATGTATACGCCCGTGACGTTGTGAAGTCAACATTTTATTTTCAGAGGGCTATGTTAATGGTTGTTCTGCAGCATCCTATTATGAGTATATTGAAGATAGTATGGTAATTAAGAACTTAAAAGTATGGCAAAGCCTTTTGCAGGAATTCTATTTCAGAGGTTCCGTATAAAATATCTGCCACAGTAGCTCTTATAAAGATATGGCTTCAAAAGATAATTTATTACAAATAGGTAGTCTGCACTTTGTACATCCGCAACAGATTTGCTGCCTCCTGTTTCGCCTCATTCAACCAGAGTTATGCCATATCACTGCCAGTAGAAGAAGGCGTCATAGTAGATTCATTTCTTACAGAGTGAGAATATAGATGGAAGTATAAAAAAATTCACAGGCAGATGAAACTCGGAAAATCTGAGCTAAACACTTCAAAACTAGAGTAGTAATCTTTTCAATATGTGTGTGTCATTACTAATTACAGCACTATTGTACATTCTCTGAGACAGCACAAAGGCAATTACTTAAAGAAATTAACAACTTCCTCTAAAACAGTGAAGCATATTGATCAGAAAAAAACTAACGAGTGATTCTAATGCCTTTTTCTAGGGAGCAAAAGCCCGCTGATCCCTTGGATAATATAGATTAACTCTTATATAAATTAGGACAGGATAGTCAAGTCAAAAAATATTTGCTGTGAAGAATAATAATGGAGGGAAAGCAGAATATCATTTGAGTGCACTATCCCCAAAACCGGAGCCCTGGTGGCACAGTGATTAAGAGCTCAGCTGCTAACCAAAAGGTCGGCAGTTCAAATCCACCAGCCACTCCTTGGAAACCCTATGGGGCAGTTCTACGCTGTCGTGTATGTTCACCGTGAGTTGGAATCGACTCAAAGGCAATGGGTTTGGGTTTTGGGGTTTTTTTAAATAAAAAAAAATTCTCCACCTATTTCATGGCCTTTAATAGCCTTCTAATACCTATATAGGAGCCCTAGTGACACAGTGGTTAAAGTGCTCAGCTGCTGACTGAAAGGTTGGCAGTTCAAACCCACCAGCTGTTTTATGGGAGAAAAGACCTGCCGATCTGCTCCCATAAAGATTACAGCTGAGGAAACCCTATGGGGCAGTTCTACTCTGTCACACTGGGTCACTATGAGTCAGAATCTACTCAACAGCAAAGGTTGGGTTTGGAGTACCTATATAGACACTTCCAAAAATCTTAAAACATGACATAAAACACTCTTGATGATTAGGCATTTGTTTTTGCCTTGGCCTTCCCCTTTGTAGTTCTCTAGACATAAATAACAGCTCTCATGTCAAACATGATTCAAACCTCCTAGACTTTGCTCACACCATCCGCACTTCCTGGAATGATACACCCACTACAAGCACATACACACACATACATTCACCTTCACCTATCACTGTGGTTGTGAAATGAACACATTAAAACTTGGCTCACCCCAAGTGACCTTTGCCCCATCCCAGTCATGTAAAATTATGGCACCTTTCTATCCTACCTATAATTCTCTTGTAACACCTGTCATTCAACAATGTGAATGGTACCCCCTGGAATAGTGCAATACAGTTGCTCCTATGACTTTATTTCACACGCTTATTTACTTGTCTACCTCTGCCTGTTGGACAATATGTAAAGGTAGGATACGTGCTTTATTTATCTTTGTAGTCCCAAAATATAGCCCCGTGATTAGCACATTTTAGGTTCTGAATAGATATTCACTGAATGTATAGATAAATGGATGGATGGATGATTTTTCCTTCTGGAATTTTTGATTGTTGATGATAGCAATTATATATTAAGTATGCCATCTCATGATGGACCTTTGAACCACAGGAAAAAACAAATATGGCCCAGAAAAACCCATGAGGATGTATTCATTCTGAACTTTCATCAACCGCAATCTTCATGTATGTCATAACTTAAGTTGGGCAATAAATGATCTAAATTACTGAATGTGCATCATTTCTTTGTCTGAAAGTAAAAGTAGGGTAAATATATCCTTAAATTCTAAAGTCTTTCTTATAAAAATATTTTTAACTTCATTTGAGATGCTAAATTCGCCCTCATTTGTCTGGAAAGTATTGTTATACCCCTCCTGAGTTCTGAAAGTGACTGTTTTGTGAAGGAGCTGTTAAACTGTTGAGTAAATAACATGGCTTTTGGAATTATCATATTTACACATATTTATATAACAGACCACAATATCTCCAAGGATTTGTTACTGTAATTACATAAAATCCCACATATAGAGTTTCTCCTTCCTTTATTCATGTACTATTTTTAATTGTCCTGGGCTATACTTAGTATAGAATGAATAATGACCTATTATCTCTCCATGGACTTGTCATAGGAAGTAGATTGTTATCATGAGTAAAACAACTTAACACTTGGAATCTTCATGGAACAAAATGTATCATCCAACCAGGTAATCGCTAATCTACGGACTTTGGTTATAGAACTTTTATTGGCCTTCAAATCTATGATCTTATTTTTCTGTGGGAAACCAAAATTACCTGGTTGTAATATCATGTCATTAGGATTTTATTTGCAAGTGTAAAAAGAGATAGAGCTACTCTCCAATGGTTGAAAATTACTTAAATTGCCTTAACTTTTCTAAACCACGATTGACAAACCTCCCTCTTTGTTTATTATCCATTATATTGAAGTTCTTCAGGGTCTTATTATGGGATGGCTTTTCTTTTGTATCCCCATGCTCACTCTCCTCATACTCCTAGCTCAGTCACTGCCATAGATTAGTCTATGCCTCTGTGACTCTTAGACTTTATGACCGTGCAACCTCTCTTCCTGAATGTTCAATGGACTGCTACTTGGGCACTTAAAATGCAGCATATCTGAAAGGAAACTGTATTCCTCTCCAAATTTACTTTATCTCATGATTGCTCCAATATTGGCTACTGTCTCCATCAACCATCAAACTGGCTACCATATCCTGTCAATAAATCCTGGCATGCTCCTTACTCTTTATTTCATCACTATTACTTTATTTATGATATATTATGAAGATTGTTGTTGTCAGGTGCCATCGAGTAGTTCTGACTCATAATGACCCTACATAAAATAGAACGAAACACTGCCCAGTCCTATGCCATCCGCACAATCGTTACTGTGTTTCAGCCCATTGTTGAAGCCAGTCTGTCAATCCATCTCATTGAGGATCTTCTTCTTTTTCACAGACCCTCTACTTTACCAAGCATGATGTCTTTCTCGAGGGATTGGTCCCTCCTGATAACATGTCCAAAGTATGTGAGATGTACTGGTACAAGGCAAGGTCATGGAAGCTCCATAGACACATTCGAACTCCCTGAGGGGCCAAATTGCTGGGATGAAGGCTGTGGGGACCATGGTCTTGGGGAACATCTGGCTCAGTTGGCATAACGTAGTTTATAAAGAAAATGTTCTACATTCTACCTTGGTGAATAGCATCTGGGATCTTAAAAGCCTGTGAGCAGCCATCTAAGATACTCCACTGGTCTCACCCCTTCAGGAGCAAGGGAGAATGAAGAAAACAAGATACAAGGGAAAGATTAGTCCAAGGGACTAATGGACCACAAGTGTCATGGCCTCCACCAGACTGAGTCCAGTACAACTAGATGGTGCCCCGCTACCACCACTGACTGCTCTGACAGGGATCATAGTGGAGGGTCCCAAACAGAGCTGGAGAAAAATGTAGAACAAAATTCTAACTCACAAAAGGAGACAAGACTTACTAGCCTGACAGAGACTGGAGAAACCCCTAGAGTATGGTGCCTGGACACCCTTTTAGCTCAGTAATGAAGTCACTCCCGAGGTTCACCTTTCAGCCAAAGATTAAACATGCCCATAAAACAAAATGAGACTAAAGGGACACAATAGCCCAGGAACAAGGACTAGAAGGCAGGAGAGGACAGGAGAACTGGTAATAGGGAAATCAAGTTTGAGAAGGGAGAGTGTTGACATGTCGTGGGGTTGTTAACCAATATCATAAAACAATATGTGTACTAACTGTTTAATGAGAGGCTAGTATGTTCTATAAGCCTTCATCAAAAGTACAATAAAAAATAAAATAAAAAACAAAGTACATGAGATGAAATCTCACCATCCTCGCTTCTAAGGAGCATTCTGGCTGTGCTTCTTCCTAGACAGATTTGTTGGTTCTTCTGGCAGTCCATGGTATATTCAATATTCTTCAACAACACCATAATTCAAATGCATCAATTATTCTTCGGTCTTCGTTATTCATTGCCCAGCATTCACACGCATATGAGACGATTGAAAATACCATGGCTTGGGTCAGGCACACCTTAGTCCTCAAAGTGATATCTTTGCTTTTCAACACTTTAAAAAAGTCTTTTGCAGCAGTGCTGCCCAATGCATTAAGTCCTTTGATTTCTTGACCGCTGCTTCCGTGGACGTTGATTGGGGATCCAGGTAAAATGAAATCCTTGACAACTTCAGTATTTTCTCCGGTTATCGTGATGCTGCTTATTGGACCAACTGTGAGGATTTTTGTTTTCTTTATGTTGAGGTGTAACCTATAATGAAGGCTGTAGTCTTTGATCTTCAGCAGTAAATGCTTCCTCTTCACTTTGAGCAAGCAAGGTTGTGTCATCTGCATAATGCAGGTTGTTCATGAGTCTTCCTCCAATCCTGATGCTGTGTTGTTCTTCATATATGTAGTCTGGGTTCTCAGATTATTTGCTCAGCATACAGATTGAATAAGTATGGTGCAAGGATACAACCCTGACACACATCTTTCCTGATTTTAAACCATGTCGTATCCCTTTGTTCCGTTTGAACGACTGCCTCTTGGTCTATGTACAGATTCCTCATGAGCACAATTAAGCGTTCTGGAATACCCATTCTTCCCAATGTTATCCATAATTTGTTATGATCCACGCAGTTGAATGCCTTTGCGCAGTCAATAAAAAAACAGGTAAACATCTTTCTGGTATTTTATGCTTTCAGCCAAGATCCATCTGACATCAGCAATGATAGCCCTCGTTCCATGTCCTCTTCTGAACCTGGCTTGAATTTCTGGCAGTTCCCTATTGATGTACTGTTGCAACCATTTTTGAATTATCTTCAACATAATTTTACTTGAGTGTGATATTAATTATATTGTTCAGTAATTTCCACATTTTGTTAGATCACCTTTCTTTGGAATGGGCACAAATATGGATCTCTTCCAGTCAGTTGGCCCGGTAGCTATCGTCCAAATTTCTTGGCGTAGACGAGTTGGCGCTTCCAGCGTTGCATCCATTTGTTGAAATATCTCAATTGTATTTCATCAGTTTTGAAGATTAGAAGCTCTTAATTTAATGCAGTCAAATTGATTAATTTTTTCTTACGGTTACTGCTTTGAGTCTTATTTAAAGAATTCTCCCCGACCCTAGGATCATAGAAATGTTCTCCAACATTTTCTTCAAACTGTTGAAAATTTTTCTTTTTACCATTAAACCTATAGTCTACCAAAGAAAGTACATCTTTGTTTGGTGTGTGAGAGGGATTTAATTTCTTTTTTCAGTACGAATAGTCAGTTTTCCCAGCACCTTATGCTGAGTAGTAATTTCTTTCCACACTGGACTGCAGTAGCTACCTCTGTCCTATGTCGTACATATTAGAATAAAGGCAGCACCTGTAGCAAATAATCCCTCAAATTTCAGTGGCCTACTACAATGTGGCTGATTTTGATCAGTGCGTCCATCCCCATTTTGTCTCCACCACAAGGATGCTATAGTCTTCTGTATCTAACTGGAAGATGGAAGAAGAAGAAAGGGTAAAGAAGCATGCCGAATTCTTAAACACCTTGGCCCGCAAATGATTATATCAATTCTGTTTATATTCCTTTGGTAAAAACTAGTTGCATACCCTATCTGGAAGCGAAGGGTCTTGAGAAATGTAGTCGTCTAATGGACAGCAGCGTCCCAGAGGCATGTCTACAATATGGAAGACTATGAGATTGGAGTGGTTGGCTAGTTGTCTTAGCTACTTCAAGTTTCCATATATACATTTGTCTTTTTCTATTTTGTAGAGTAAGTCCTTCCACCTTATTGATCATCTTCAGATCTGTCTTAGCAATTCTTTGTCCCTTTGTCAAGTAATACAAAGGGAGAATAATCTGGTTCAGTCAGAGAAAGGATGGAGGGAGAATGGGGGAGGGAAATACTACAAATTAAAGGCTATTGCAATAGTCCAGCAATTTGGTAGAATGATCTGAACTAATGGGGTGAAAAAGGAGAAAAGGAGTAAGAACCAAAAGTAAAAGTCACTGTGAAAGAAGAATCCACAGAATTTAACAAGTGGTTTGATGTGCAGTAGTGAAGAAAACTAAGATTATCATGAGATTTTTATACCCAGATTATTGAAAGATTGGTAGAAATATTAGCAAGCAGGAAGTCAGAGGGGAAGATCAAGCAATGCCTTTGGCATATGCTGATAATGTGTTCAGCATAGAGTTCCAAATACAAAACAGTACTTGGGAGAGAAGCTAAGACTGAAGAAATTGCAATTGTAGAGGTAAATATATACAGATAGTTAGTGGAGCAAAATGAAAGCACTTTGTGTAAGGCTGGATAGAGATATTCCCTGAGGAAATGTTCACATTCAGAAAGCCTGAGAAGAGTCAGCACAGGAGATAAGGAACTCAGGTCAGGGTGTATGTATTTCACATATATTATCTCCTATATCTACCTAGTAAGGTGGTGGTATTGTAACAGAAAAGAATGTTTCAAAAAGAACAAGGTGCTCAGCAGTGTCAAATGATGCAGAAGCAATAAGAAGAAAATGAGAATTAAGGGAGAGGGATCATGTGATTAGGATGTGATTGATGAGTTTTCCAGAAAATAAGTTCCAATGAAAAGAGGAAAAAAAAAAAACGCGTAAGGATTTAACTTGGGGATTAATCCTGTGCAAGTGAACACTGAAATGCAAACAAGACTTAATTTAGTGGCAAAAGGATTGCAGCAAGGCTGAGAGAAGATGCTTTTGATTTAAAATAGAAAAGATGAGCTACGTGACAAACATACTGTTTGTACATAATAGGCACTCACTAAATACTTGTTGAATTAAAAACCAAATGTTCAGAGTCTGAAGAAAAAGAACCAGAGGGAAGGACAGATACATAATTGAAAGGTACTGAATTGAGAAGGTCTATGATTTAAAAAATTCCAACAATATCTATCAGAAACACTGCTCCGTGGAATTGCACAGATAAAGCATAAGATTTGGACTTTTGTGCTTGTTATCTTTTTTGGTACGTGTTTTTAAATGTAGGGCAAGCATAGGAAAAGAAAACAAGCATTGATAAAATATTACTTAAGAAATGGCAACTCACTATCAATAACAATAAACATTTACCATTTAAAAGGCCAAAAAGAGATGAATTTTGTGAAAAAAAAATTCTTACTTGAAAACGTGTATGAAAGTACATAGAGGACGTGTTCTTAATATAGCATTTTCTAGCTCATCTCAAATGTTAGCAGCCCCTATTTATCTTGGGCTTTCAAAACCCATCTTCCGCAATCATCATACGAAACACTTGATGCAGATCCCACAGGTCTGTTATTTGTTGTTCACTCAAATGTGCCTGTTCTGATGACTTTTGAAGTCCCCAAAGCAGTTTTGTCCGCGTTGAATTTTCTCTGTATCTCAACACTGCAGTAGTTGTTGAATGTTGTTTCACTAGCAAGATAAAAAATTGTTGACACATTTAAAGGGCTAACACACAAAGGATTGACTCAAATATCAACAACAACTGCAAGTCGGGCTAGCATTCCAAAATGTGCTGTTTTTAGATTTTAATCTGAAGTCTAAAATTTGTGTTGCATAAATATTTTTCTTATTCAGTATAAAATGTTTGCATAAATATCTGTTTCCTACCTAAGTATTGAATTATTAAAATGTAATATCTTACATAAATGTAGTAGCAATGAAATATAGATAATAACAATAATAGCTTTACAGGTATCATCTTACAAAACACACTAACCTTATGTGCAGATACAATTATTATTCCTATTTAAAGAATAGGGATGGGCAAAGATCACAGAGAAATTCAAATAAATTGCTCATGGTTACAAAGCCAGGAAATGCTGGAGCTGGATTATAACCCATGCATGTTGACCCTAACGTATTCTCTAATCACCAGAATCTATTGTGATTTTATATTAGTCTAAATGCAGAGCTGAAGTTGTGGGAAGAGTTCCTGTCTCTAACCATTTATATTCTTGAATAAAAATACATCCACAAATTTTCCCTCTATGATAATATCGTAGGGAAATAATCACGTAAGCCAAGCATAGGGATGGTCAGAGCAACATTATTTTTAACACTGAAAAATAAGAAACAAGCTAAATATCCACCAATGGGTTCTTGGCTAACTCAATTATAGTCCACTTGTACAACAGAATTCAATGTAAGCATGTAAATACAGATTTATTAACATGGAAAGATGCTCATCATATATTGTTAAATTATAAAAACAAGTTAAAATCTAGAGTACATCATCAGGAATATACTCAAGTATTGACACTTAGTATTTCCAAGTTGTAATAGCATTATTTGGGGGATAATGTTTTGTCTGGAATCTCTAATTTTTAAAAAATGGATTAGCTTTGAAAAAAATTATAAAATGTAGAATATATTTTTACATAAGTTGACCCAAGTTTGCAACAAAATATATTAAATACTGATTTTGATCATGTACGCCTATATGATACCATGGCATGTATGAAACAATATTTTATAATTAGATAATAATGCATTATTTTAAATACATTGTCCAAGAATCATTGACCATCCTATTTAAATATTAAAAGCATATGTGTTAATCCAACCAAATAAAATAAGAAAATTATTTTTGTAAGAAAAAAATCTGAGTACTTGGGACCATAATTTTCAAACTTTTGTTGTTCTCTCATAAATTATGTAAATATATCTTAAATATAGTAAATATAAGGTGCCCTGGTGGCACAATGGTTAAGGGCTAGGCTGTTAACCTAAAGGTCTGCAGTGTGAACCCACCCAGCGACTCCATGGGAGAAAGAGGTGGTGATCTGCTTCTGTAAAGTTTATAGCCAAGAAAACACAATGGGGCAGTTCTACTCTGTCACGTGGTGTCGCTGTCAGTCCGAATTGACTTGATGGCACCCAGCAACAACATAGTAATTGTATTAAAGTGTATATACATATATTTATGTAAATGTAAATATGTATCTTTAAAAATTTAAATAATAAAAGAATATACAGAAAAATATATCTGCACATATTTTATCTTATATGCTACAAGTCTCTACAGGTATGAGCCACCACAGTTCCTCAAAATTAAAAGATCATTCTATAGAAGTGTTAACAGATTTAATACCAGTTTGATTTTTTTTCAGTATGAGAATATTTAAAGGATAATATTCCAAAATAAAAAGAATTTATTGTTTTTCTCACTTTGTTTCTTTTTAAATATTTTTGAGATCATTCCATACAATTAAAGGTAAATACTTTTTGTAGGAGGTAGTAAAAATAAGCATAGGAAAGAAGAAGAAAATACTGCAAAATTCCAAAACAAAGGAATAGAGGCCTAAAATAACAGTAAAGCAGAGTGAAGGAAAGACAAATGTTTCATCATTATCTCTCCCAGATTTCGGCAGTGTTAAAGAGGTTAACGGAATTAAAATTGAGTTAGGTAAAGATTCCATCAAAAAGATGATTGAAGTGGGGGACGGGGGATTGACATTTTAATAAGTGCTTTTGGAGTAACCGAATAGCCATATGGAAAAGACTAAGATAAAACTGGATTTGTTCCTCACACTGTACACCAGGGCACATCCCAAATAGCTTAGAGACTTAAATGTAAAGCTAAAATCAACAAGAACTATAAAAAAAATAAAACCTAAGTGAATTTCTCTGTAACCTGAGAGTGTTATGTTTTCCTATGGCTCAAATTCAGAAGCAGTAAGAGAAAAGACTGATCTATTTGCCTATCTAAAAATTTTTAAGGTTATCTTTACATGCCAAAGTCACTATTTAGCAAGGTAAAAAGGCAAAGGACAAACTGGAAAACATATTTGCAACTTATCACAGACAAGGGATTGATATTCCAAATATCTAGTGAGCTTCTAAAACTAGTAAAGGAAAAGTCCAAAAACCGTCTAGAAAAATTCATACTTCATAGCTTTGTGCGCTGAAGAGGCCTAGAAACAATGATTAACCCATTAACAACAAGCACCTCTCTAAATAGCTTTCCTACTAAAAGACATCATATCTATTTGGAAGAATGCCTGATTCCTGGTCTGAGGCACAGAATGTTCAAGAAGAGCCTTGAACGTCTGATTATACCAGAAAGCAAGGAAGCTACTAAAAACTATTGGATATTTTGTCAAAAAACTCAGGAACCAACTTGAAGGGGTTCCCACTAGCCAATTATAGAAATAGTTGAGCATCAAAAAGAATGATATCTTCAATTAGATGAAACACGTAAAATATGTTTAAGTCAATACATTCCAAATGCCAGTTTAAAAAAAAAAATGACTTGTTGGATGTTTTTGGAGAATGCAAGAGAACCAAATTATTACTTTTCCCACTGGTAAATTAAGAGAAAAATTCAAGTATATAGTCTTTTCTTCCAGTTCAAATAGTACTTTCGGGTAACCTAATAGGTTGTGAGGGATAGTTGTGTTTATAGAAGAATTCCATATAATAAATATAGAGGGAATGCTAGAATTAGAATATTACCATTTTGTATTCTCTGATGAAATAATGGATCTGGCCAAAGATGTTCAATGGCTTCTAACTATTAGGTAAGAATTTTATAATCAGCAGATCAGGGTGGCAACTCCTGAACAATTGACCAACTTTAACATCATAAGAAGAGACATGCCTCTGAACTTTGTGCATCTTGATGTGTCTAAACAGGAAGTAGCAGCACCTCTTCTGATATAGTCTTGCCAGAACAACGAACCTGAATTGAACCAACCTCCTCAATCAGTGCTGTCCAACAGAACGTTCTGTGATGATGGAAATGCTCTGTATCAGTGCTGTCCATTATTGTAACCACTAGTCCCATGCAGCAACTAGACACTTGAAATGTGGCTAATGTACTGAGGGCTGAGTTGTAAATTTTATTTAATTTTAATTAATTAAATGTAAATAGTCACATGTGGTTAGTGGTTGCCATATTGGACGGTGCAGCTTTGAATCTAAACATCAGTTTACAGGAAATAAAAAAGAGAGAACATGCTAATAACACCACAAGGATACAGTTAGAAAAATCCTGAATGTAGGTAATTTTACAGGCTCCACAATTTGGTTTCTTCAACAAATTAAACTAAGAGATAAAGAGGGAAAGGTAAATGAACGTTTAAAAAGGAAATTAAAAGACATGAACAAAATGTAATGAGTAGACCTTGTTTGGATCACAAGTCAAACAAAACAATGGTGAAAAATTATTTATGAGACAATCAAGAAAATGTGACTACTGACTCAATATTTGATAATGTTGAATGATTACTGTTAATTTTAGGTGAGAATATGTTCTATGTTATAATCAAAGTAATGATTCTAGCATTTAGAGATACATAATGAAGTATTCATGAATAAAATGGTGTGATTCTAGGATTTTCTTCAAAATAATTCTATGGTAGTGGTAGTGGTGCAGTGAGTATTTGAAAATGTAATATGAAAATGTCTATGAGAAACAGCCTGTGGAAAATAATACAGGGTCTTGTATACCATGCGTGTCAGTTTCCTATTGCTGCTGTAAGAAATTACAAAAAATTTAGAGACTTAAAACAACATGAATTTATTATCTTACAGTTCTGTAGGTCAGAGGTTCTACACAATTCTCACTAGACTAAAATCAAGTTGTCTGCAGGACTGCATTCCTTTCTGGAGGGTCTAGGGGAGAATCCCTTTCCTTGGCTAATCCAGTTTCTAGAGCCTTCCTGCATTCCTTGGCTCATGGTCCCCTTCCTCCATCTTCAAATGCAGTAAAGTCACATTTCAGTGACCCCTTTTCCTTCCATAATCCAACTCCCTCTAACCCACCTGGGAAAGTTTCGCCACTTTTAAGGACTCATGTGATTAGGTTGGGGATAATCTCCGTATCTAGAAATCCTTATCCTTAATCGCATCTGCAAAGTCCTTTTCCTACTCAGTGGTGCTGGCATAACTGGATATCCATCTGCAAAAAACTGAAACAAGACCCATACCTCACACCATGCACAAAAACTAACTCAAAATGGATCAAAGACTTA
>NW_004444205.1:1157420-1192023 GCF_000243295.1 Trichechus manatus latirostris
GAAGAACACCAAAGACACAAGGAAAGTATTAGCCCAAGAGACAGAAAGGGCCACATAAACCAGAGACTTCATCTGCCTGAGACCAGAAGAACTAGATGGTGCCCAGCTACCACCAATGACCGCCCTGACTGGGAACACAACAGAGAGTCCCTGATGGAGCAGGATAAAGGTGGGGTGCAGAACTCAAATTCTACTAAGAAGACATGACTTAATGGTCTGAATGAGACTGGAAGAACCCTTGAAAGCACGGCCACCAGATTCTCTATCAGCCCAGAACTGAAACAATTTCCGAGGCCAACTCATCAGACAGGGATTGGAGTGAACTGTGGGACATAAAGTGATACTCATGAGGAGTGTGCCTCTTAGGCCAAGTAGATACAAAAGACTAAACGGGCAGCTTCTGTCCAGAGGTGAGATGGGAAGGCAGAAAGGCACAGGAGCTGGTTGAATGGACATGGGAAATCAGGGGTGGAAAGGAGGAGTGTGCTGTCACAGTATAGGGAAAGCAATTAGGGTCACATATCAACGTATACATAAATTTTTGTATGGGAAACTAACTTGAAATGTAAACCATTTAAACTACAACAATAAAAAAAAGTCCTTTTGCTACTCACGTAAGGCAATATATTAATTTCCCAATATTAGGACGTGGACATCTTTGTTGTTGTTGTTGGGTGCTGTCGAGTCAATTCCGACCCATAGTGACCCAATAGGACAGAGTAGAACTGCCCCATAGGGTTTCTTGGGCTGTAACTTTATGGGAGCAGATTGCCAGGACTTTTCTCCTGCAGAGCAGCTGGCAGTTTGGAACTGCCGACTTCTCAGTTAGCAGCTGAGCACTTAACTATTACGCCACCAGGGCTCGTTGGGGGACCATTATTCTGCCCACCACATCCATTCAGTTACTTCCAGTTTAAAAACTGATTTACAGAGCATTTATTTGCCAGGCATTGCGCTAAACCAAAAACCAAATCCATTGCCGTCAAGTCGATTCAGAGTCATAGCAACCCTATAGGACAGAGTAGAACTGCTCCATAGGGTTTCCAAGGAGCAGCTGGTGGATTCAAACTGCCAACCTTTTGGTTAGCAGCCAGGCTCTTAACCACTGTGCCACCAGGGCTTTGTGCTAGGTCCTATTTAATACTTTAAATTATCCTGTGAAATTAGTTATATAGGCATTAAAAAGCATAGATGAAGAGGTGGGTCACCATTCGTTATTTGACTTAAGAAACTTATCTTTATTTTTTATATAATAATTCCCTACAGTGTGCTTATTCAATAAACAAGGAATCATCCAGCATCAAGAAAATATTTTATTTGTCTTTAAATTTTACTAGAAATACGACTCTTTCAGAAGCAGGCCATGGCTATTTAAACTCTTATAAGTCGTAGTTACTTGACGGCCCCACATGTGTTTTTGATTGTCAAGTATAATAAAATCTCCATTTATAATTAAAAGCAACATGTATACATATGATGTGAATCTGTATTAACCGATTCGATGAAATATTATCTTTATTTGTAGAAATTACTTGCCATGAATATTCCACAATAAATATTTTTAGAACTCAGTTTATTTGGGGTATCATATGTTTTGCTGTATAGCTATCTCTTGCCTGTCTGTAAATTGGGGGCTTTTCCATACCCCCATCACGAGCCTAAAGGGTAACTATTGTATATTTCTATTATTTAAGCTTCCTAAGAATGCATTTTATAGTACTAATTTAACAAAATAGGCTAATACCAATTACTTTCAAATTAGTGAAGGCAGAAAAAGAAGCAATTAATAACAGCAGAAAGATGAAAAGGTGTCAGGGTCAAGATGAACGTGATATAGAATCACTACTAGTGACTACTGGTTGCAGAGCCTCTTAGTGTTTGATATTACTCTGACCTGGTGCTGTGAAAATATTCTGAAATAACATAGAGCTTAGCTCTTAAGTTATCCTGAAGGACATGCTCAGGAAGAGCTCTCTTTTCTGACTGCCTAGCCATGCCCTTAGGCTAAGCAGCAAGCAATTTCGAAGGCCCAATGTAAACTATAAAAGAAGACAGTCTCGGAAGTATATGTGTAGTTTCGCATTTCAAGTTTATAGGTGTAAATGTATTCTGTCAATTATACAATAGCACATTTCTAGAGCAGGCTTATGTTCAGGAAACATGCAAAGAAAAGGAAGAATCCCTGAAATTGTAACTAGTTTCCAGAAACTTTCTAAATAGATTAAAATCAAATTTTGTAATTAAGATAAGGATTCATATGATACATATGAAAAGATGAAACTGTAAAATATGACTAACGCTTCTTTAATAAATGTTGTTATGACAAAATCTGTGGTAAAATGGGCAATCTCTATGGAAGTGATTTTAAAATCCTGGGATAGCTCATGACTGTACTCTTTAGGAGTCCCTGAGTGGTGCTATGGTGCAAACAGTTAACATGCTTTGCTGCTAATCAAAGGTTGGAGGCTCAAGTCTACCCAAAGGTTCCTCAAAAGAAAGGCCTGGCAACTACTTCCAAAAATTTAGCCATTGAAAGTGCTATGGAGCACAGCTCTACTCTGACACGCGTGGGATCATCATGAGTCAGAACTGACTCAACAACAACTAGTATTTTATACTCTGTCTTTATAGCATTATTTTTGCTGGAAATATGCAAATGAAGAGCAACTGTGTCATGTAAGAAACAGCAAATATAGTGCTTTTTTAGGTGATAGAAGTGATACATTTTAAAATTATTTAAGGTTTTTTTTTTTTGGAGCTGTGCTGTCCAATATGGTAGCCACTGGATGCATGTGGCTGTTAAGCACTTGAAATATTGCTAGTTTGAATTGAGATTTCAGTCAGAATCTGCTCGATGGCAATGGGTTTATAAATATAAAGCATACACCAGATTTCAAAGACTTAATATGAAGTATAGAATGTAAAATACTTTATTATTAACTTTTAATATTGATTACATGTTGATATTACATATTTTGGATATATTGGTTTAAATAAATATATTATTAAAATTAATTTCAGCTATTTCTTTTCACCTTTTTTTTGATGTGGCTACTAGAAAATTTAAAATTAAACACAGGGCTCACATTTGTGGCTTGTGTTTTATTGGTTGTAGACATCATTGTTCCAGACTTTCCAATTGCTGAAACATTTTTTTCCACTCTTTTTTGTGTTGACATTCTAATTTATAATTCCGTGGTAAAACTGCACGAATAAAAACAGATACAATGTATGGTAAATGATTAAAGTACCAAAATTAGTATTGCCAAAATTCCTCAGTAAACGTTATCCTTGAGTCTAGATGTGGAAGAGAATTGATCCAAAGTATATTTATTAATGTGTCCTCCAATAAAAAAACCAGAGAGAGGTACAGAGGATACCAGAGCTTTACATTTTAGTTCCTAGCCTCCAGTCTATTCTACTCAGAAAAGTCTGTCTCACAATTATACAATATTTCTCCTGTAGATCATAGGAAATCATTTGCTATATTAGAATCCTCTACGGAAAAATAAATTGCATAGAATAGTTTTGGAAAAGAGTTAACTCTCAACCTTAATTTTTTTTAGCACATATAAAATTTAACCTACTGTTATTACCCTGTGGCCACAAAACAAGCTCTGTATCCAACCCTCAGAATCTCAATCCAACAAGAAGAGTTGGTGAAAGGGATTGGCAAAAAGACAGCAGGTGCTGGAAAGGGTTTTGTAGGTCAACCCACATTACTGGCACTTGAAATTGTCTTACAAAGGGAATAATTGAGATGGGGATCTCAATTTAATTAACAAGCCATGTGTCACCTTTTCTTATTGAGGGGAAAAAAACAACTCTACATTATTTCCATTAAAAAGGCACAGAGACTATAAAAGTAATGATAAAATAAAACAATAAAATTAAAAAGACAGATATTTATGGTAATGGATTTGACACTGCATAATAATTAGGCATAAAAGATCAATTACTCATAATTGGTACATTTGGGCAGGAATAGTGTATGTACTGTTCACAATTGTATTTCCAAAACCTAACCCAATGCCTGGTATTTAGTGGAAGAAAAAAAAATGAATGAATGACTAGTATTATACATGCAAAGTAAATATTAATAGGACAAAATGGGGAATAGAAAAGACAAAGGGGAAGTAATTCTAAGATTTCTCTGAAAATGGCAAAAATTTATTCTTACACCTCTTAGATTTTGTAATACGAATTCCTCTAGACTCCCATGACCTTCTTAAACCAGCCTTTAAAGCAGCTTGGACTGAGTAGCACATTTTTATAAAATGACCTTCTGTGCCATTTCTAAGAATCATAGGTCAAATTAGTCAGATTTCTGTTCTAACACTGATAATTAGATCCACCCCCAGCAAAAACTGTAGTTAATTGCAATTAATAGAATTTAACGTGTTGTGTGGATTTTAGTTGTTAAAAGCATCATGTGGAGAAAGTACAAAGGCTGTCCAAAGTAAATTTACAAAATTGACTTTTAAAGCCTTTTCTTTCCCCCAAAAGAGTCATTGCCAGCTTAACGTATGTCTTAAAATGGATTGCTTGTTGCATTTATCATCATTATATTACACATTCCCTGGAAACTGCATAAAGGATACTCTTTATGCTGAATTTTGTATCAGGTGCACTGAACTTTGAAAGCTGAATGTGTATGAGAAATATATGTGAAAAGATTCAGAAAGGCTCTACATTTTCCAGTTCCTTATTTACCCTTTGCTATTTGGAATCAGGTTTCGTCTGTGCAAAGCATGGTCACCTTACTCTAGGGAATACAGACTTGGGTTTTTGTCCTGACTGCCACTGTTTTGCTGGGTGTTACTTGGCAAAGAATGGAAGGGGAGATAAGAATTAGATCAAGTAAAAAGTCAGTAAGAAAGGGCATTCAAAAATGTATATGGAATTCTTTAAAAAAATTCTGGAATGGTCAAAAAAGCAGAGAAGTTAGGCGAAATGAATAGAGTAAGGTGGCTAAGGGTTTAGATTTTGGAGTCACAACATAGTTTCTCTTACAACCTAAATATGCCATCTATTGTTTTTGTTGTTAGCTGTCATTGAGTCGGGCATTGACTCATGGTAACCTCATGCACAATGAACAAAATGCTGCCCAGTCCTGTGCCATCCCCATGATCAGTTGCAGATCAGACCCTTGTGATCCATGGGGTTTTCATTGGCTAATTTTCAGAAGTAGATCTCCAGGCTTTTCTTCCTAGTCTGTCTCAGTCTTGAAGCGCTGCTGAAACCTGTTCTCCATCACAGAAACACTCAAAGTCTCCACTGACACAGGACGGTTGGTGGCTATATCTTCTATACAATGTGGGTAATGACTCCACCAACATCTTAAAGTTGGTGGGAGAATTAAAAGGCATGATATATTTAATTTACTTAAAAGAGTGCCTGGTATATGTGAAATGCTTAGTTTTGTTGTTAGAGGGGCCGCTTCTAGCAACAGCTAATTTTACAGCATGGTGACTTGGACATAGGCTGGCAAAAGCAGATAACGTATTTCAGATTCAATTTTTTTCCATGTATAGCTTTGTGAGTGGATGGCACTTTTTAGTAGAAAATACGTTTTTTTCAGGGAGATAATTCCTAGAGGTGATTAAAAGTTTGATTATAACTACTTTTGGGTTTCAGTAGTTATATTTTATAATTTAAAAACACTTTCACAAAGTCTGTGATTAATTTTTGCCATTTAAAATTTTTATTCTCAGTAACATGCAGCATTAAATATAATTTGAATTTCACAAGACATCTTGGGAATTACACTTTCACATATTAAACTATGCAGAAAAAGTTAAATTTCAGAGCTAGTCAAGAACTCAGAGTAAAAGGAAAAGATAAGATAGTGAAACATGGTTCATGGTCCTTAAAAGGCCTTTGAATGTGGTTAGTGATTTTCTAATGAATGCAAGTAACAAATTGAATACCACCTATGAACAGAACCTAAATTAACAATTTAGAAATGAGAAAGTGACATAAAATTAAATGAAACTTTTATCTTCACCCATTTTCACAGGGTCGTTTGTTGATTAAATTATCTCCTGTGCTTGCTGCTTGTCTTACTACATCAATCACCCGTGAATTTAAATTAGAGGCATTTTGAAAATATAATTAGCAAGTCATCACTTGTGTCTATTGAGTAGTAAATTTATATTTTTATGGTACCTCAGCTATCGTGCAAACCTTTGAATAATTCATTTCTCTCATGAAATAAGGAAATTACCAATATTCAGCAAGTTGTAATTCTGGATAATGGTTCTTCAAAGGATAAAGAACAACAGTTAAGCTGCACCTTTGGTCACGCATGGCAATACGTAATTACTAACTGTAGTTCTTCAAGATCAGCTTAATCTCTAATATGTAATTCAGACACCTGTTGAACTATACAGTATAATATTTGGATAAAGAATCCAAAGGACTCATTTTATAAGCAGATGCTTTAAAAAAAAAAGAGTGATTTTCAAACAACTTAGAATTTAGGCTTATTACTCTACAGTTGGGTTGTGGTGGTGGTGGTGGTGGTAATGGTGCTTCTGGTGTTGCTGCTGCTTGTCTTCCTCCTCCAGCTCCTCCTGCTCTTCCTTCTCCTTCTTCATCATCATCCATCATTATCATCATCATCATTATCATCACCTAAGCTTACTAGGGAAAGCCTGGTGGTGCAGTGGTTAAGTGCCATGGCTGCTGACCAAAAGGTTGGCAGTTCGAATCCACCAGGTGCTCCTTTGAAACTCTATGGGGCAGTTCTACTCTGTCCTGTAGAGTCACTATGAGTCAGAATCGACTCGACAGCAACGGGTTTTTTTTTTTTTTTTTTTTTTAAAAAAAAAAGAGCTTACTAGATACAGGCAAAATGCTTTTACACAGATTCTCTAATCCAGTGGTCTTCAAATTCTAGAGGCATCAAAACCACCTGCATGACTTGTCAAAACACACAGTACTAAGTGCCACTTTCAGAGTTTTTGATTTAGTAGGTCTGAGACGAGGCCTGAGAATTTGCATCTTTGATCACTTCGCAGGTAATGCTGCTTCTGTTGATCTAGGGATGACACCGTTGAGAGTCACTGCCCTAGCAAATGTTCCTTTGTCTCCTAATCTAGCCCTCCTTCTGTCTTTTTAATGCTACTATGTCTCAAAGGTACAGTATCACTGCTCTTTGCCTCACTTTGCACTAATCTCTGTGGATAATCTCATCCACATGTGTGGCTGGTGACTCAGAAATATAAACTGCCAGCCTTGATCTCTCTTTTGAAGGCCAGATCAGTACATCGATTGCCTATGGTACATCTCCACTTGGAGATCCCACAGGCTTCAAATAAGATTTTATAAGTTAACCCTCGCAAAGATTGTTTCAATCAATAATCACCAAATTTTCATTAGGAGCATATTTGTATGGTCTTAAAGGATCTCCTCACCAATTAATTATTAGTTGCAGAGGAAAAATGATAACTATAATACTAAGTATACATTGGAGAAGGAATCCCTGGGTGGTGCAAATGGTTAAGTGCTTGGCTACTAACCAAAAGATTGGAGGTCTGAATCCACCCAGAGGCTCTTTGGAAGAAAGGCCTGGTGATCTGCTTCTGAAAGGTCACAGCCATGAAAACCCTAGGGAACACAGTTCTACTCTGACATGCATGGGATCACCATGAGTCAGAATCGACTCAATGGCCATTGGGTATACATTAGACAAATTGACCAACACCTTGAAGGGGCGATTAGAATGACCATCACCAAGGAAGGGAAGGTGAACATTGTGTGCCCTCCGATGTGTAAATGACATACAACATTACCTCCTTACTCTTTGAGCATGGCTCAGATACATGGTTTAGGCTGCAAGACCCCTGCATAACTTTCTAGCTTCACAGCTCCCCACTTCCCACCTCATCGTCAACTCTACTGCTTTGCCAAGTTACTTGATTATTGAAGAACATGGTCTATTTTCTCTTGTTTTAGGGGTTTTATTTTTGTTGATCAATTTACTTTGTCACCCTGCCATCATATCTTTGTTTGTAAAGTGAGTTGATTCACAAAAGCCTTGGGAACAATTTGCTAACCACCTCTCACTCTGGTGTTCTTCTCAGGGAGGATACACGAAGAATGTCCTTCCAATAGCCTCTTGTATTTGCAAATATTCAAGAAAAAAATAATACGTATAGGGATAATTACCCAAAATACAGCAGTGCAGTTCCTTTGATTTTTGTACATAAATGCTGAAACATCATGATGGGAAAAGTGTTGAAAGTGTTTTTTATTCACATTTAAGAAGTTCTAGACATCATTTATGATTTTATTTTGAAGGTAAATCTGTCATTGGCTTTTTTATTCCCATTAAATACATTTATCTACACTTGTCTATGTTGATCCAATGCAAGGGATGATGAAAAAAGGAGGACATGATCATTTACCTATCAACAAGCTAAGAAAACAGCAAAAAAAAATTACGAATTTCTTACTCTGCTTAGCATTAAGGTCACTGTTTCATTGAGCCAAACATTATCCAACTGCTGAACTATTTTTAAATTATTGAAATATTTTTCACAATATTTGGTATATATATTTTATTAATTTCCAAAATCCTCCCAAAGTTCTTCTTTTTAAAACATATCTTAGTCCCAAAGATATCAGATAAGGATTAGGAACAATGTGCTTAATAATACTGTGCTCTCCCATGGACATTGCAAATGACCCGACCAGCCATGCTTCCTTGTGAGTGTGTGTGTGTGTGTGTGTGTGTGTGTGTGTGTGTGTATGTGTGTGTGGGGGGGGGAGTGCTGAAGAGCTCTAAGCCAAGCCTTTGATCTCCTTTGACCAAGAGCCCTGTAGTTATTCTACCTTCATAGAAAATTCTCTTCTATTTTTTCTTTGTCTTGATATCTTCACGCTTATTATTATTATCATCAGTTATAATTATTTTAGGAATCCTTGTGGTGCACTGTTAAAGGCTCGGCTACTAACCAAAAGTTTGAACCCTCCAGTCGCTCTGCAAGAGAAAGACTAGGTGATCTACTCCCGTAAAGATTACAGCCTAGGAAACCCTATAGGGCAGTTCTACTCTGTCCCATGGGGTCACTAGGTGTTGAAATGGACTCGATAGCACCTGACAACAACAAATTTATTTTGCTAAGCACATTTTGTAATCTGGCATAAGTCCTTTTTTGTTGCTGTGTGCTGTTCAGTTGATTCCGACACATAGTGACCCTATAGGACAGAGTAGAACTACTCCATAGGGTTTCCTAGGCTGTAATCTTTACGGAAACAGATGGCCACATCGTTCTTCTGAGGAGCCACTGGATGGCTTCAAACCACCAACTTTTCAGTTGGCAGCTGAGCACTTAACCACTGCACCACCAGGGCTCCTTAAGTCTTTTTTAAAGACTAGTTTAAATGTGTCTAAATTAATTAGTTCTTCATTTAGTTGGACAGCTAGATTGATGAAATAGATAAATACTCTAATTACTTGTCCTGGGACATTCTCTGGGGGGAACATTTAACAGAAGCATCCTCAGTTGCGACATATTTCTCCCCATAATAAAACAACTTCTAATTCTGAGGATAACTTTTTCCCAAAGGACCTGGTATACTAATGAGCATATGTTTCTTGCTGGGTCAGATTCCTAGTAAGGGGCAGCCCAGGTATTAGTGACCTCACACTTGACTTCCCTGGCTAAAACGTCCAGGAACATCTATCTACCCCAAAACACATGACTCCTTCCCGATCAGAGTATTCCAGACCTTTAAGTTGTGTTTCTGATTCTAATAGTTATTTCTGCAATGACTGGCTGGTGGAAAAATGACACACCCTCAATACCAATGCCTGCTCCTCTGTCGCATAACAGAACCTGAAGAGAAAACTTGTACATAGTGTTGCTTTCTCGCTCTAGATCACTGGCTCAGAGCCTGAAAAAGAAGTCAAGTGACAAATCACTGAGTTTTCCCTCAGGTCCTGAACTATCAGCTGGGATATCACACAATTCTGATTTCATATTTTAATGCTTACCATGCTTTACAGTTAACATGTCACAATTCATAAATCTGTGTCCACCCAATACATTTCTGCTAAATACTAATAAATGTGTCTATGGTTAAAAGAAATTGTTGTCCTGCTTCTTTTTCCACCCATTTTAGTCCCTCCAGAGTTCTCTGTTCTCTCTTCCCTTAGCAGGTTCATGGATGGTCATGCTCATTTTACCAGTTTGCTTTTACTCCCACACTCAATTTCCTTCCTGTGTGTGCCTCTCTAGCATCTAGCACAAACTCCAAGACGATGTTCCTTTCCCATGGGAATCGGAATGGCACTAAATTCAGGAGCCCTCCTCTAAATCCATTTTACCAAAAGAGCTTCCTATCTCGGGTTTCTTGTGTAATGTTTTTCTAATTCTCTGGACCTATTGCTTTTTTTATTTATTCTTTTGAGGAATTTCAAACACACAAATGTAGACAGAATGATATAATGAACCATCACGTACCTTTCACACAATCCCAACAACCACCAACCCATGGCTTATCCCCCCCATCTTCACTCATGTTCAATTCTTCCCTCCGTTGCTTTCTTTGCCACAGTTGCTGGGCGGTAAAAATGGTAAAGTGCTCAGCTACTAGCTGAAAGGTTGTGGGTTTGAACCCACCCAGAGGCACCTCAGAAGACAGACCTGGCAATCTGCTTCTGAAAGGTCACACCCTTGTAAACCCTGTGGAGCAGTTCTACTCTGCACACATGGGGTCACCACGAGTCAGAATTGACTTAACAGCAACTAACAACAACATTCTTTTGAAGCAAATCCCAATCATCATACTATTTTACACACAGATAACACTGTGTATATGTGTACACACACACATAGTAAGGATTCTTCTTTCTTTAACATAAACATAAAAATAAAATAATTATCACACCTAAGATAATAACAGTAATCCATTAATATCATCAAATATCTAGACAATGGAACCCTGGTGATGCAGTGGTTAAGAGCTCGGCTGCTAACCAAAAGGTCAGCAGTTCGAATCCACCAGCTCCTCCTTGGAAACCCTATGGGACAGTTTTACTCTGTCCTATAGGGTTGCTCTGAGTCAGAATCAACTTGATGGCAATGGGCTTGGTTTGGTTTTTGGTATCTAGACAATATTCAGACATACAATTGTTTTATAAAAATTCTAAATTATTTTTTGTTAGGATCCAATAAAGTCCATGCATTGTTGTTAGTTGATTTATATTTTAAGTCTTTCTTAATTTATATGTCTTCCTCCATCTTCCTTCCACTCCTCACCAGCGAGCAAGTATTTGTTGCATAATTGATATTGTCTTGTAAAGTTTACCATAATCCGATTTTTATTGAGTGCAGCCTTGAGATGTAGTTTAGTGTGTTTCTCTGTACTCCATAAGATTACTGTAACTTAAACTGTTAAATGAGAAGCTATTTTGTTCTGTAAGCCTTCATCTTAAGTGAGAATAGCAGCACAATTGGAAGAGCGTAGTCAATGTCACTGAACTGTGCATGTAGAAATTTTTGAAATGGTGTATCTTTGGCTATGTGTATTTTCACCAAAAAAAATGTTGAGAAGTTAGAGGGTTGACATTTTGTGGGGTTGTTAACCAATGTCATAAAACAACATGTGTACTTCCGTTTCATGAGAAACTATTTGTTCTGTAAGCCTTCACCTGAAGTACAATAAAAAAATAAAAAAAAAAAAGATTACTGTAACTTAATTTTTTGCTTTCTGTTATGTGAGTTCATTACTGGTTCTCTCCTAACCAAACCCTAGAGGCTATACCAGCAAATAGTTTATGTGAATCCTGAAATCTTTAAGAAGATTTTAGAGGAATTATGTAAAGACTTGCACAATGCCCAATATCTGTCTAATGAGATAGCTGGACAAGAACCCAGTACCCCAGATTTGTAAAATCAAATATCCCTTCCCTGAAAGCATTCTGTTAGCTTTGTGATGGTGGCATGCCTGCCTCTTTATAAGTTTTAAATTTCCTGCAATAGCAAACCAAAGAGTGCATTTGCAGAATGTTCCCTTCACTGCAGGATGTAGTTCTAGTAAAGAATCTTAGATTTGTATGCATCTTTAAATTACCAAAGCGTTGTCACTATATAATCTTACAGCTTGGTGTTTAATAGTTGGGGCTTTTCCTTCTGAAATCTAAATAGGAATCCTGACTAGGGCATTCACTCTGTGATCTAGAACGAGTTACATAATCTAGTTTCAAAACAAGTCAGTGGTAGAATCTTCCTCTTGCACAAATAACTCTCCAGTTGCTAAAGTCCATTTTAGCATCACCAACAAATATTTAAATGGGAGAATTGACTGTTATCAGCTAGGTAAAACTGTATCAATTTCCTGCAGTAACTGGAAAATAACAGACTAACATTTAAAAGACATTTACAGGAGTATGGGAGAATAAAGAAATGTCCAAATGTCATCTCTTAATCTTTAACTAATATTTTTTAATGTTTGGAGCTTATTTTGGTGTTTAAATTATTAAGGATATATTGAATAATAGCAAGTCAGGGTATTCCCAGTAGCATCATTTAAAAACAAGTCAAAATTGAGGACAACATTTTTCAAACAGCACTGGATCCACTCCCATGACAGTGTAAAGGAACTCTGGAAAGAACACTTGTGTATTTTCCAAGTAAACTTAGTTGCCATCTCTTGCAACCAACTACAGAAGGATAGCCAGCAGCAGCAGCAGTTTCCATGGTTTTCCATTTCCCCCGAGGCTGCTTGCAGTGCTAGTGAAGCCAGGAAAGCAAAGTTGTCCCAAAAGCTTGGTGTCACATGGGAAGGTCTTTGAATTTCTTCTTGTCCTCAGAGAAAATTTTATGGAGCATGATAATAGCCATTAGGGAAGAAGGGCAGGTAAGGATGGAAGGTAAGAGGAAGCATCTCAGGAGTTTCTAAAAAGAAAAATTAAAGAATAGAAAATGGTAAAAATTAAGGCAGACATGGTAAGAAGAAGAGTTACACTGAAATTATTAAATAAAACTCAATAATGTACAACTCTGTGTACTCATTTTTTTTTTCTTGCAATTCCATCTTTATTCTCCCTTTATCTTGATTTACTTGTCTCTTATCATCCTTAGGGTATTGAAGAGGATTTTTGTAAGCCATTTGTAACAGTCAAATTTGCTTGGTTATACTATAGTATTATAAAACCCTCAAATCTCAGTGCCTTTTAACTGCGATGATTTACCTCTCTATCACGTTATATGCCATGTGGCAGCTCTGTTTATGGTCTATGTGTCTACTACATTCTTGGATCCAGGGGAAGGAATAACTGCTATCTGAGGCACAGTATTTTCAAGGCATAGGGGAAAGAGGAATGGTGAAACCACGCAATAGATTTTAAAGCTTGTGCTTGTGCTTGATATGCCTTGCATCAGAGCAGGTCTCAAGGCCATGTCTGATGTCCACGGAGTAGGATGTATATTCTACTCACAGAGAGGGGCACTATGGAGAGACTTTCCACAAGGGCTTCAGTATAAAGGGGCAGGGAATATTTTGAACAAATAATCTACTGTGCCACACAAATCCTTTCTGCAATAAGGTGCAGTTAGTAGTGTGAACTTTGCATTGATGTTTGTAAAGGGATACCATTAAGGTGGAAACTTAATCAACAATAGTAAAGATGGTTTTAATTCATTAAATTTTTTATCTAGTATCTGCAATATAAAAGAAACCTGGAAGAAGAAAAGATTAACAAATACCTGTACCATACATTCAAAATGCTCTCAATTCAGTGAAGAAAAGAGCAAAATATATAAAAACAATGAAGAGTGCTTTGTTCAGGAATAAAAGAGATGCTAGTTTGGAGGAAGTGTGAGTTAAATAAACTGTCAGTCACTAAATTCTGGAGACTCTAGGCAGTTTCTGTGTGATTTTGTTGGATGATTATGATAATTAAGATGATAATAGTAATAACTGTTGTTGTTGTTTTAGTAATAATAGTCACAATAAACCAAAAAAAAAAAAAAACCCATTGCCATCAAGTCGATTCCGACTCATAGCGACCCTATAGGACAGAGTAGAACTGCCCCATAGGGTTTCCAAGGAGCGCCTGGTGGATTCAAACTGCCGACCTTTTGGTTAGCAGCTGTAGCTCTTAACCACTACACCACCAGGGTTTCCCGTTCCCAATAGTAATAATAGCTGGCCTCTATCGAACACTTACTATACGTCAAGCACTTTCTAAAAAAATCTCAAAGTAGTCTCACAATTAACTTTTGACGTATATACAGTTATCACTCCTATTTTATAGATGAGGACATAAAGACACAAACACGTATTGAAAGATTATGATTATAAAGTCTGCTGAGCATAGGTGGATTAAGTGAAAAGCGAGAGGGAAACGTTTACATTCAGTTCGTAAAACATAAAACTGTTTTGATTAATATTAGTGCATATTTCATACATATATATGTGTGTGCATGTGTGAGTGTGTGTGTGTCTGTGTGTGTGTATGTCTGTGTAGGTGTCAAGTGTCTGTGTTTGTTTTCCTGGTATATTGATTGTGAATGTTTCCATAGACTAAGCTCATAAGACGTTTGCATACAGTAGTGATCAAAGGCTATTTGCAAAGCAATCTCAATAAAATTTACAGACCTGAGTCCTAAGGGCAGAGTCAATAGATAAGATGCTACATTTCTTTATAAGAAATATTGGGGGAAAATAAAACAGTATGAAGTGATGACGGTGTTTTGAAAATTATTTTGATACTCTATTACTTTTATTAGCCTTACTATTAAAGTATAACTCTACCCTTATTTTCTGTAGAATCTACTTCCACTCTCTGCCTATGCGCTTCATAGTGAGGAATGGAAAAAAAAAATGTAAGGAACGAAAGATTTCTACATAATGCTTTGTTAATGAGCAAAATTTGGGCATTGTATCTTCTGTGTGGGAAATATAATATTCAGGGGAAAATATGGCACAATTGATCATTGTTCATTTATGCTTTTATTACCCTGGGGGTATTTCTGTAAATGCTCCATTGTTCTAAAGCAGTAAACTCTTATTTAATTTGCAAATTTCACATCTCTATTGTCCAAAAACGACCGATTTTGGACAATAAAATCATTTGTTTGGAGTATATTGTCAATATCAAATATGCACACTGAAAGACAGCACACTATCAATAGCTAATAAATTCACAAAAACTGTGAAGGGATATGCTAATATTTCACAAACTAAAACTGTTCTAGTGAAGGAGGAACATTTCCAACAGTTTTGCAGACAATGTTTTTTCATTTTTGTTTTTAAAAATTTCAATGTCAATAGTTTAACTTTTGCATGACATCTTTTAAGTAAAAACAGGAAAGTTTATAATAACTAAGGTTTTGATTTATATACTTACCCTATTAGTCTCTGACAGAGCAGGAATGAGCAGTATTTAACTTGCCAATTTGGACTTACACTATATTTATATATTACACTTAGCATTTATCACCATCAAATTTAAAATAGTTCTTTGCTTGTTTTTGTCTCCTTCAATTAGAATGTAAACTCCATTAAGACAAAAAGTTTTGTCTTTTTCACGGCTCTGCACTAAGTACCATATTATGTGTCAGTAATTTTGAATGAATGAATTTAATAGAAAATATTGCCTAGAGTCAGCCCTGCTTTACTTGCTAGTTTATTAATTGTACAAAATATTTTGAACACCTTTTATGTACTTGGACTAAGACTTAAGAATACAATTCATTTTAGGATCTCTTAGATTAGTGGAGAGCAGGTATAAAAATATACGATCCTATCTGGTGGTATAAGAAGAAGGGTAAAATTTGGGCTTATGCTGTCTAGTTTCAGCAGGAAAATTTCTCACACCTAGAATTCTTCTTTTATTCTGCCATTTTTACCTTGTGGAAGCAGTGGGGCAAAATGACCAACTGGAAGAAGTGGCTTAATAAGCTTTGCAGAAATGATCAAACCCAGTAAAAACAAAAGAACAAGGCTATCATCTTAACTTCTGCTTAAGATCTTAGTTATAAAATTAACTCACCTCTCAATTTCCAATTCAGTTTGGTTGCTATAAGACTGGTCACGATCCCGGACAGGCAGTCAGGCCAAGGAAGTTTGGCACCATTCTTAATTATGCTTCTTTAGGCTGGAGTTCTGGTAGTTCCTTGATGTAAACAGATCCTGCTAGAGTGAGAGACAGAATGAGAATACGGTGGGAGCAATTGTAGTATCTGTTTAATTTCCTTCTGAGTCAGTCCATAGCTCAAAGATTCAGCGAAGTAACAAAATAGACTGTTATGGGTTATGGTCACATACCTGTCTCAATGCTAGCATCTGAAAACTCTTTGGTATTTTAAAGCAGAGATTTATGTTTTATTTGCAGCTTGGGATTATTCTAATTGAAATTATCTGCAGATATAAAAGTAAGGGGGGGGGAATGCACGCACTCAAAAATATTGCTTCCAATTAAAATTTATGTCCATACCAGTAAAGAGACCTTTGACTTAGGGTTCTTGATCCCTTTCTTTTAGAAGATTGAGGTTAGGGTGTGTGGGGGTGGGGGTGTTTTGTCACCAAGGTTGGAGTGATATTATCACAGTGACCAGAAATATGATGAAATTCCCATTTATATGAATAATGGTTGTACTCTGTCTACCACAAATGGGAAGAAATGCCTTGACAAATGCATCATCGTTATGCTTTCTTGCCACAGTTTATTCTCTTCTGCATTCTGTGGAAGTTCTTCAGGCCCTGTGGCTTCATCATTCATAAGCTGTTTTATTATTTCAGAATCATAAGACTGCAGATCATAGGCACATACAAAAGCCTTTCACGTTACTCTACCACATACAGAGAATATTTTTTCAAAGAGGCCAATTAGTGTCTGTGTTAATCTTGCTAACATAGAAAAAGAGATACTAAATATTACTGTAGACCTTGGTGCAACTTTCCAAGAGTAATACAGTATTATTTTTATATTCAATAAAGATAAGTCAGATGACAAATGTAATGTACCTTTTTGTGAATTACCAGAGGGCAGAATTTTTGTAAGAGTTTTTTGTAATTCTACTCAATTACTCCTCCATATGAGAGTCTGACTCACAGAAAGTATACACACACATACATGCACACATGCATATATATATATACATATATACATGTATGTATATGTACATAAAGTATATACATATATATGCATAGATCATATATACATGTGCATATATATACTACTTATTTATACACGTGCATATATAAACTCGGAAAAAATATGTATAATCTTTGTATATAATATCTGTATATAAGCTATAGAAGATATAAAGGCCCTCCAGATTTTCAAATTATTTTGTTTTGGTGACTATTCAAATTTTTTGATGCAAGCATTATGAGTCACTGATTGTTCCTCTATTCTGGCAAGAATAAAAGGATGTAGCCATGATACACAATCATCAAGGGATGGCACATTCTCAGATGAACTCACTACCTCGCTCCTTCTCCCAGGCAAAACACAATCAAGTCACTCACTTGGAGTTAAAACAAATGTCAGTCATTAAGCCAAGAGGTTTTCCTCAATATCTAAATGGTTTAAATGTGAATTTCTTGCATAACTGTTCATTCAAAAACTCCAAGAAGGTGATTCTTATTGTGTTTTTGAGGAATATTCTTTCCAAAGTCTGTGAAAACACTCTATCTTGGCAGGATAACTTCTTCTCTGCTCAGCAACAACAACAACAACAAACCCATACATTTGAAACGATCATATTTCATCATTCTGAGTCAGCTGAAATCTTTGGAATTATCAACCTCTTCCAACATCCTGAGGTAGCAATTGCACAGTGGATAACTGGGACGTAGTTTAGTCCAAGCTAATGATTTTCTGAAGCCTTCGGGTGGTTTTATTTATTCTGACAGGTACAGAGCTAAAGTTCTCATGAAAAGAACAGGCTGCAGTTCAAGCTACTCAGATAATTCCAGCTTCATTGTGGTATAATCTTAATTTTAGATGCTTAAAGCTGCCTCATTCCTATCAATACCAGCACCCTAAAATCTCACCTTGCTTGATAATCATTTGTTTCTGGTCTCTCTAATTTCTTTTTCACTGCTTTACTTAGGAGTAGAACAAAGAATCCGTTTAAACCAGAAATTATCATACTCTGCGGGATACTTTATATGATCAAAATATTTTGTAGCTGCCACACAAGATAATTATGATACTGGTAGTCATTGTTTAAGAAATACATACTGATAAAAATCTACTTTTGAGTCAATAATGTTAAGCAGAAACTATGCTTTACTGAGTACTTCAGCATCTGCCTATGTTTAAAAATTAACAATACCTATTATTTTTCTTTTCTGCATTTTGACTTTCAGAACTCTTTCAATAATTAGGATAGTCTCTCCAAGGAACCTAACTTGAAGCATGATAACCAGAGGTTTGGAACAATTGACATCAGGTGGATAACATTAGGTGTTTCATGGCCCACCTCATTTGACATTGAACGTACACTCCAAGAAATGTAATAGGGTGTGAAAATAACAGAGCAAAGTCCTGGTTTATCAGTTACATTCTCTAATTGCTCCCTGGACTCGTTGTACACCAAGAATCCTGTGAAGTAGAGAAATAGATGTGATTGATAGAGATAGAATAACAAACTTTTAGATTTGAAAGGGATCTGAGTAACTATCTAGACCCCCCCCCCATTTTTTTAAACCAATAATCCAAGAAGGTTAAGTAATTTACTAAGGTCACATAAGTAATTAATGGAAAAACCATGCCTAAACTTGGATTATACAAACTTTGAAAGTCTCTTGAAAGGTAGCAAGAACTGTAGCAGTGTCAGGTAACACGATTGCAAAATTGCCCAGAAGATGGAGATGTGGAGGCAGAAATTATCACACAGCCTGGTGAGTCATTGATGTACTCTACACAGATTTAGAGGCAAGAGCAATAGGATTGGTGTCAGAAGTGGAAAGGAGAGTACAGTAGAATGAGTGCTGGATTTGGGATCGGAAGATCTCTTTTTAAAGTTCCAATGTGACCTATGCATGTCCCTTAAATATCCCTGACCCTCTGATTCCTTTTCTGTAACAATGTGAATAAGAATACATGTTCTGCCTACCATTCAGGAAGATTCGAGAATCAAATTCAGTATTTGAAAATACTTTGTTAATCTGTAAAGAGCTTTAAGGTAAAATTGTAGTATACTTAAATAAACATTTATTGTGGCATTTTTTGGTGACAGGCATTGTGCAAGTTCCTGAGAATATAGTACTGAACAAAATAGATATCACACTTTAAGGATTTTTCATCCAGTACAATTATTATTTAGGTATCTCATTATATAAGAAGATCTGCTGGTGCAGTGGTTAAGTACTTACCTGCTAACCCAAAGGTCAGTGGTTCAAACCCACCAGCCACTCCAGGGGAGAAAGATGTGGCAGCCTGCTTCCATAAAGATTATAGCCTTGGAAACTCTATAGGGAAGATCTACTCTGTCCTATAGGGTCTCTTATCAGTCGGAATCAACTCTGCGACAATGGATTTGGGTTTTTGATGTCATTATATAGTTTACCAGGAGCTTTCTTGTCCATTATCCTGCTTGAGCCTTTCAATAGTACTGAGGCAAACAGGATATATTATGTACAAGTGATAACAACAAGAACAACTAACATTCATATTCCTTAAGTGTAAAAGCAGAATTTCTGATTGTTTTAAATAGAGTTATGTGATAGAGTGGAAAGAAGGCCAAGATGGGGGCAATGGGAACTATGGCACCAGAAGCAAATGAAGCATCTGAGCATTCCTTGCTGTGTGGTGATGAACATCTTAGAGTCACATGATCATAATGAGCTCCTTTCAGAGATACAAGCTAGATATTACTATCCTGATATTATAAATTAAAAAACTAAAGCGCATATTCACCACATGATTGGTCCTAGATTGTACATCTAAAGAAAGAAAAGGCTAGAATTTGACTCTAGGATTCCTTGGCTCCAAATCCCAGGTTATCTGCATTGTACCATGCTCTTCCCACCACTCCAAGATGCTGACCACATCCAGGAGAATATTGCTGCAGTGCTAAAAAAAAAAATCTATCCCATTAAGCTCACCAGCTACTCCTCTTTCTGGCTCTGTTGTCTGTTAATGGTCCCAAAACCTGTCTAACTCATCAAGCTTAAAATCAAAGTTGAGTCACCATCCGATTCACTTCCACAATGTTTTTAGTCCCACTGCTTCTGTTTGGTTTTGACCTGGTTAATTTGCCTAGTAATTGTTGCCAAAGCTCCAAACTGGCATGACTGGCTTGGATTACTCACTTGCTTAATCCAACTGTCTTAGTTTGTATTCACCCAGTAGCTGACCCTGCGACAAAGATTAAAGTGCTGGTAGTTTATTTGCGATGTGATCTTCAGGCACACCAGTTGGGGAGTGAGGAAATGAGATAGGAGAAGGAACACAGCCAATAACGGGTGCATTATTATGCAATTTACCATTGTAGACAGCTGGAGCTTAATCGTAATGAGAAACCCTAGGAAGAAGTGTAAATGATCCACCTCAGAGTTAATCTATCTAAGGATCAAAGGAGCTGGGATATTCATGTATCAGCTTCCATCAGTCATTGGTTTAGGGCTACTCCCCAAGAGTTTTAAGTCTTCAACACTTTCTGTCTATAGTACAAGTGGAAAGAGCAAGCTCTGGCAGCTAGAGAAAGCCCACAGGCAAAAAGATTCAGGTCTGACAGTTGGAAGTCAGGCCAGAGTATGCAGAAAAGATATTGATCAGGGCAATGTGTCTGGGGCACTGACCAAGTATGCTCCACCAGCATATACATTGTTTCAAAGTAATCTTTTTTAGTGTATATCTCTGCCAGAAAAAAACTACATTATGCTACTCACAGTATGTCTTGTGACTTGCAACGTCCATGCCTTTTCTCATACTTTTCCCTTTTCTTGAAATATTGTTTTCCATCCTTACCCTACTCCCAACTCCACATAGTCAAATGATACCCGTATTTAAAGATCCACTTTATAGGTATTTGTGTATATGCAGTATCTTACTTTATATCATACCTTCATATCATCCACTGGCACAGTGCCCTGCGCATACTATGTGTAGAGGCTTAATAAATGTTTATGGACTCATTGTCTGAAAGCATACCAACTAATGAGCTATTCGTTGTTCAAAAAAAACACAAAAATTCTAAATATGAAACCCTCTGAAATTGTCTTATACAAACTAGATTAGTTTCTGGCAATAGGATAGCTATGAGTGAATAGATGGCAATGGGTTTCTTCCTTTTTTTTAATCGAGTGAATAATAACAATCAATTTGGTCAATTATAATATTTAGTACTTCCAAATAGCTTTCCATGATGAGGATTAGGCAACTGATACTTAAAGTAAAATACTCCTTGGTTGGTGTATTAGTTGACTATTGCTGCTGTAACAAATTACCACAAACTTAGTGGCTTAAAACAGCATAAATTTATTATCTTACAGTTCTGGAGTAAAAAGTCTGAAATGGGTCTCACTGAGCTAAAATCAAAGTGTTGGCCAGACTGTGTTTCTTTCTGGAGGCTCTGGGGGAAAATCCATTTTCTTGCGTTTTCCAACTATCCACATTCCCTAACCCATTGCCCCTTTTCCCATCTTCAAAGCCAGCAATGGCTGTTCAAGTCTTTCTCACATTGCACCACTCTGACACTGCCTCTTCTGTCACCCTCTTCCACTTTTAAGGACCCATATGATTGCACTGGTAACAGTATTAAAAAACCTGTTGCCATCTAGTCGATTCCAACTCATAGCGACCCTATAGGACAGAGTAGAACTGTCCCATAGGGTTTCCAAGGAGCGCCTGGTGGATTCCAACTGCCAGCCTTTTGGTTAGCAGCCGTAGCTCTTAACCACTGCATCACCAGTGGTGTCAGCTGATTAGCAACCTCAATTCTACCTGCTACCTTAATTCCCCTTTGCCAAATAATGTAACTTATTTGTAGGTTCAGGGAATTAGGATGTGGATATCTTTGGGAGGCCATTATTCTGCCTACCACAGTTGGGATGTCTTACTTTTCCCTCCAACTCAATAAAATAATCCTACTTGTTTGAGTTCATCTGGTAAAATATTTAAAATGTAGTATGAATGCCCTTGATGCTAGAGATCGACTTATAATTTTAAAAAAGAGTCTCATGCTTCGTAAAATAATATGGATGCTTCATTTTGAAAGAGAAAAGTGAATTTAGAAAGTTAGAACTTCTGTGGATGTACATATAATAGTTTGTGACCAGAGGTTCAGCTATTGGCCTACTTTGAGTATTTCCAAAATAAACTTGCCATTTGTGTCATTATCATAGCTGATTATAAAGAAAATTACTTATATTGACCTCATTGAGCAAATTAAGCTCTTTAGCTTATGGGAATCTCTGTCAGGGAGTGTGGAATATTACATTTCCACTTGATTCCAATAAGAGTCAAAGGGCATTAGAAGGATATGCTGCTCATCATTCAATGAAGTCCTCACAAAATAATTTAATCATGCTCTCTGTTCTAGAAATTGAATCGTAGGATAAACATGTAAACTGAAAACAAGAAGGAAACGTACACCATAGAAGAATTAGGCAGAAAACATGGAAACAGTCTCTCATGACCCCTTTGTTTGTTTATTTGTTTTTTGATGGGGGAGAGGTTGGTTGCTCTCATAAGAAGCAGTCCTAGTTAAGCCTTCCATCCTATTCATTTAGAGCATGAAAAGAAAGCATGTAGTGGGAGAAGTATGAGCTCTTTTAAATTAAACTTAAATATTAATCATTGGTGAAGTATGTCCTAACTCTTTATTACAATATATATCATATTTTGCATTTGTTGTTATTACTTGCCCTCAAGTTGGTGACCTTACGTAAAACAGAATGAAATGTTGCCCGGTACTGCTGTGTCATTTTCACGATAGTTGCTATGTTTGAATCTATTTGTGTGGCTATTGTGTCAATCCATCTCATTGAGGGTTTCCCTTGTTTTCACTGACCCTCCGCTTTACCAAACATGATGTCCTTTTCTGGTGATGGGTCTTTCCTGATGATGTGTCCCAAGTAAGCCAGATGAAGTCTTGCCGTCCTCACCTCTAAGAAGCATTCTGGTTGTATTTCTTCTAAGACTGATTTGTTCTTTCTTCTGGCAGTTCATGGTATATCCAGATTTTGAATTATGTTACATTCAATTACTATCACTTTGGTATTCTATTCTTCTACAATATTAAAAGTTTCTTTAGGGCAGATAATCCACATTATAAGCATCTTTTTATTTTTGAATTATCCACATCCCAATTCCAGTGAAGTCGTTTCAGTTAAAAATATTTTGCAAATGCAATTTAGCATTAATGTTCACAAAATACTGATATGTACTTACTTCTTATTATCATTTAATTAATTAGAAAAGTGAGACTAGAAATGATTAAGTAACTTGCACACAATTACTTAACTGGTTAGTGTCTAACATGGTAGCTGTTCTCATAAAAACAAAACAAACCCATTGCCATTGAGTCGATTCCGACTCATATTTTTCATAAAAGGAGCTCAAACTTTTTAATGAGTTGAATTAAACTGAATGAGGCATAGTCTTTTTGAAACTGGCCCCTCTATAGTGAAAGCTCCATTGTTGTCTTTAATTAAGTCCTTCTTTCAGGACTGACTAAAGGCCCAATTTAACAGGAGCCCTCAGGTGCATTCATTGTCTTCATTAACTACCTTTGTTAGAAACACCATTCATTCAACAGGAATAGATGCCTTTTCTTTATGCTGATTTTTGATTTGTAAAAAATTGTGGAGATTTTCTTACTAAAATTTGGCGTAGTGATCTGTCTCATCAATCTTTCCTTTAAATGTGAAATAGTACTTAGAGTAATTTCAAATATGCATATTTTTGAGTGGGTTATAAGTTTCTTGCAGGGAGGGATTTTGTTATACTCTACCTTCACTATAAAACGATATTAGTAGTTACTATTTCAGAACATTATTACATGTCAGACTTCACTGTTGTGGTTACTGGGTGCCGTTGAGTTGATTTTCGACCCATAGCGACCCAGTAGGACAGAGTAGAACTGCCCCGTAGGGTTTTCTTGGCTGTAATCTTTATGGCAGCAGATTGCCAAGTCTTTCACCTGCTGAGCCACTGGGTGGGTTCGAACCGCCAACCTTTCGATTAGCATCTGAGTGGTTAACCACTGTGCCACCAGGGCTCCTAGCTTCTTCTAACTCATTGTCTTATTTTTGCTTTTATTTTTCTAACATTTATAAACATTGCAAATGTGACAGGCACACATAAATAAATTAACTAATTTATTTCTTACACCTATGCCCGTCAACAATATTGCAAGGGATACACTACTATCACAGTTTTGTAGTGAGGAATCCGAGCTAAGAGAAGTTAAACAAATCGCCCAAGGGCTCATAGCTAGCATGTGACAAAAACAAAGGTCAAACTCTGGTCTGTGCGACTCCAAAGATGGATTTACGTTCTTTTTATTGTAATTTACATGAGCCGAGCACAGCATACCCTGTTGGGGTAAAGCATATCTTGGATTGGATTGGATGAGATACAAGCGAAGATGGTGATTACAACACCTCCCAAGGGGTCCTCTTAGAACCAAGTGAGTATTTAGATTTAGAAGCCTACCAAAGGCCACACTTAGCATCAGATTCACTTACAAGGATCTAAAACAGGAATCACTACTTATCAGCATCAAGTGCCCTCCTCCCTTGTGAGTTGTCCTCTCAGCCATCTGGGGGGTGGTATGAACCACCCAGTGGCTCAGCAGGTGAAAGACTTGGCAATCTGCTACCATAAAGATTACAGCCAAGAAAACCCTATGGGGCAGTTCTACTCTGTCCTACTGGGTCGCTATGGGTCGAAAATCAACTCAACAGCACCCAGCAACCACAACAGTGAAGTCTGACTTGCAATAATGTTCTGAAATAGTAACTACTAATATCATTTTATAGTGAAGGTAGAGTATAACAAAATCCCTCCCTGCAAGAAACTTATAATCCACTCAAAAATATGCATATTTGAAATTACTCTAAGTACTATTTCACATTTAAAAGAAAGATTGATGAGACAGATCACTACGCCAAATTTTAGTAAGAAAATCTCCACGATTTTTTACAAATCAAAACATACCACCCCAAGCTACCACGGAACAATAATTACATTGGACAGATGTGGGAATCACCCAGGCTTAAAAGCCTCATTTCCCAGTAGCCAATATCTCCTGTATCAAATCTGTAGGTATAGCCTCTGGGAATGTGCCCAGTTATAAGTCGCCGCACTCAGGAAAGCCTGAAAATAAAACGTCTGCATCAGGCATGGAGCTCTGGTGGCACAGTGGTTAAGAGCTTGGCTGCTAATCAAAAAGGTCGGCAGTTTAATCCGCCAGCCATTCCTAGGAAACCCTATGGGGCAGTTCTACTTTGTCCTGTGGGGTCGCTATGAGTCGGAATTGACTCCATGGCAACGGGTTTGGTTTTTGGTGGTTTCTTTTTGTTTGTTTGTTTGTTTTTGTGCATCAAGCATTTACAGTTCATGTAGAGGTCCTTCTAGTCCACATGAAATTTACCAATCAGGGCTCACTTTTGCCATAAGCAATGTGGCATTGTAACATATTTGACATACTCCTTTTGCTTGTTTCCAGGGGATCAGAGCTAGGAAGTTAACCAAAGATAAAATTTGAATGCAGAAGGGCAAAAGGTTTGGATAACGTATTATCCAAAAGAATTGAAAGTGTGGGGTTCTTGAAAAGTAGATTCTGGAAATAGTTCTGTAATTAAGGATGACAAGATTTGGGTATGACCTCAAAACTGGTTGGCTAAAATGGGGAAGAGAAAAAGATCCTTGGAGTCCAGGATGTAAAAGAACTGAGAGGGAAGGTATTAGATTGAGCACTTTTGCGTATGTTGAAATAACCAAAATGGGAACAGTTAAATGGGACAGTGACCCAGGCTCTAAAAAAACAAAACCAAATCCATTGCTGTCGAGTTGATTCTGACTCACAGCGACCCCATGCGTTACAGAGTAGAAGTACTCCATAGGATTTTCTTGGCTGTAAGTAATCACTAGGCCTTTCTCCCATGGCACCACTGGCTGGGTTTGAACCGCCACCTTTTTGTTTAGCAGCCAAGTGCAAACCATTTGCACCACACAGGGACCACAGGCCCTAAAACTATGATTAAATGAGGGGAAATGACAGGAAGGTCTGCAAATGACTACAGCATTGAGGGGAGACGGGTGATGGTGTCTGATAGCATGAATGTCAAATGAGCTGGGTTTATTGAAGGAAGAAGAGGACAAAGCATTCTGGAAGGAGTAGTTGAGAGAAAGGAATGCACTCATTCTAACTCCAGTCCCTAACTTTTATGATACTTACTTGAAGTTTTCTGAAATACCTGAGCAAAGCCATTCAGCGGTGAGCAAAAACAAACAAAACAAAAACAACCTTAAGGCTTACACGTAAATTTATATATATTACCATGTTTCTGTATGTGTATGTGTGCTAGATATGCGTTCCTCCTGATCATTTGCAAACGTAACTGTCGTTAGTTGCCATCGAGTCAATAGGATTTGTAATAAATGAATACTAAGACAAGCACACCGCCGATATTTATCCTAAGTATTTTAGTATTAATACAGGGGATAATATGGTACAGCTTTATTAATGGACCAAGGAGCTCTGGTGGTGCAGTGGTTAAAGCGATCGACTGCTAACTGAAAAGTCAGCAGTTCCAAATTACCAGCGGCTCCACAGGAGAAACATGTGGAAGTCTGCTTCTGTAGAGATTTACAGCCTTGGAACCCCTGTGGGGTGGCTATAAGTCGAAATCGACTCCACGGCAGTGGGGGTGGGTTACTAATGGATTATTATCTGGGGGATCTCTGCTATGATAGCATAGCAGAAATGAGTCTGAATTCTAAATTCTCCGTTTATTAGCTGCATAATCTCAGGCAAATTAGTTTATTTCACTAAGCTTTCGATTTGTCTTCTAAGAAATCAGTCTACCAATGTTACTTACCTCACAGGATAATAGTAGTCAGGATTAAATGAGATAATGCACATGAACAGTTTAGCTCAGGGTCTGGACCTAGTAAGTACTTAATAAAGTTTAGCTTTTGTTGTTATTATTGTAATTACATTAAACCATGCATTAAAAAAAATAGTTTCCCTATTAGGTTAATAAAACCCACTGCCACTGAGTCAATTCTGATTCATGGCCACCCGATGTGTGTCAGAGCAGAAATGCACTCCATAGGGTTTTCAATGGATGTAATCTTACAGAAGTAGATTTCCAGGCCTTTCTTCCACAGTGGATGGGTGGATTCAAACCTCCAACTTTTTGGTTAGTAGCCAAGCACAAACCATTTATGCCACCCAGGAACCTATTAGGATAATATGTAGAGTTAAAAGAAAGTAAAAAGGGTAACATGTTCAGTTACTTTGTGAAATAAACCATATTTAATATTATAATGATCAGCGTCCCATGTGGTAGAAGAAAGAGAATAAATAAAGGATTAAAAGCAGAAAACCATTTGTGCCCTTGACTTGCATTTCTTACCTTGATTCTGAACCATTTGGTTATTTAGCAAGACACTGAGAGAATCTTTCTATTTCATTAACAGTGCTATAGTTTTCAAAAGCATTTCTGTCCCCTGCCTCCACCCCAAACGACTCTAGAGTATAGCTATAGGGTACCTGGAGTTCCCAGCTCAATTCTGAATCACTCAAAAATGATCCTGATTGCCATCTACAATAGGAACACCTCAGCTATCTGTTAGCCAGCATTGGTCTTCATTTATAAAATATATGCTTTTAATTTGGTGGTAGAATTTAGCAATATCTCAGTCTGTGGTGTTAATATTTATGGGAAAAAATCCTCCAAATGATGCTTAAAGGAGCCTTGTCCAACTTGACACACATCTTTTAAAAATCTGGGTTTTTTTTTTCTAGTGCTTTTTTTCTCTCTCAAATATGTCTATATCAGAGACTGAGCTCCATCTTTTACTATCCTTGGGATCTTGGATAAGTTACTTCATTGTTGTTGTTAGGTGCTGTTGAGATGGTTCCGACTCATAGTGATCCTATGTACAACAGAACAAAACTCTGCCAGGTCCTGTGCCATCCTCACAATTGTTGCTGTGCTTGAGTCAATTGTTGCAGCCACTGTGTCAATCCATCTCGTTCATCTTGTTGAGGGTCTTCCTCTTTTTCGATGACCCTCTGCTTTACCAGGTATGATGTCCTTCTCCAGGAACTGGTCCCTCCTGATAACATATCCAAAGCACATGAGACAAAGTCTTGCCATCCCTGCTTCTAAGGACCACTCTGGCTGTACTTCTTCCAAGATAGATTTGTTCATTCTTCTGGCAGTCCACAGTATATTCAATGTGCTTTGCCAACACCATAATTCAAAGGCATCAATTCACTTACTATCTCACTTTATTTCTTCATCTATAACAAGGGAATAAAAATGCTGACTTCACAGAGTTATCCTCTGGATTCTAATTAAGTAATGCGTGTTGAAATGCTTATAGAGTAGCTATTACAGGGAAAGTGTCAATTCTCTCTCTTTTCTGAGAAAGATCTAGTCCCTCCCAAAAATTTATCTGTTTTAATTACTTAACCACTAAAATCACTGAACTTGGTAAAATCAGGCACACAGCATTGTTTGTATGATATTAACATTGCCACTTTCTAATGGATAAATTGATATATAGCACGTCGTCATTCCACAATTCAATTTATGTGACAACTCATTTTTAACTCCCCTCTACCAGTATTCAATCTACAGCTTGTGGCACAGTGTACATAATTTTTGGCAGATGGTGGCTAAGTGCATTATATAAAAGATGCATTATTTACTGGATCAAAGGTCAATGTGTTCGTGATTTAATATGCCAAGGGTCAAACAGTCCAGAAATGTCTGCGAATTTCTGAAGTGACGTGCATTTCTGAAATAAAACTGCCATTTTGTAATGGATAGCACATTGACTGAGTAGCCAAGCATACTTATAAGGTTTACGTGGCATATCTCATCAGTGAGACCCTGCATAAATCTATTCTAGTACTGATTTCCAGATCCTATCGTTAAGTACATCAACATGCTTTTCTCCTTAGATAAGTCTTTCTCAAGGAAATTATCACAATATTGCCCTGCCTTATGTTGTAGAACACTACATTTTTTGAAAGATCGTTTATTAATTCGGTAAGTGCCAACTGTGTGGAGTATATTTTTCTATTTTGGTCTTTGGATGGTGTCATTTTTCTGTTTTCATTTTCTCGGTTATGTTCATAGCAAAACTACCATCATCTTCATAGTGAGGTGAAGATGAAAGTAACTCTACTATGATATGGACACTGCATCTCATCTTTCTTAATGAATGCTATAGTATGGGTGTACAATTTGACCATTTGATATGGCAATTTTATTCTGATTCAATGATGGTGGTGGTGGTTGTCATGTGCTGTCAAGTTGAGTCCTACTCATAGAGAACCTATAGGACAGAGTAGAACTGCCTCATAGGGTTTCATAGGCTGTAATCTTTATGGGAGCAGATATCCAGGTCTTTTCTCCTGCAGAATCACTGGTGAGTTTGAACTGATGACCTTTCTTTTAGTAGCTGAGAGCTTAACCATTCCCTACAAAGGCTCCTTTAATGATGATAGATGGCTTTTATTTTTTTATTTGATTATACTTTTGTGTTCTATAAATAGACTGTTTTTTTTAATTTTATTGTTGTAGTTTAAGTGAAAGTTTACAATTCAAGTTAGTCTCTTATACAAAAATTTATACATACATTGTTATGTTACCCTAGTTGCTCTCCCTGTACTGTGATATCACACTCCTCCTTTCTACCCTGGATTTCCTGTGTCCGTTCAACCAACTCCTGACCCTCTCTGCCTTCTCATCTCACCTCCGGACAGGAGCTGCCCATTATAAAAATACTCTTCTTTAACCTTTTCATGGACCACGGGGTATATATGCCCATGTTACATTTTTCGGTCCCTGGAGGTTTATTGGCAGGCATTTGAGCCACTTTAGTAGGTTCTGGCATCATGGCAGATACTAGTGCAATGGTCTAAAAAACAAGGAATTTGGTCTGCGCCACATTTGAGTGTTGAGAACCATTCATATGAGAGGATGCTTCCCAATGGAGTGATTGTGTGAAACCTTTGTGTTTTGGCTTCTATACAGCAAGATAAAGCTTGCAAGTGTGGTTGCTATTTCCTTTGTGTTATTGGAATTGTATGGTTACTGGCATTTGGGAATATTCAAATAAATGAGTTATTTTTGGGGTGAAAACAGTTTGTGATGCACTTCCTGGACCATGAGACCAACATGTCCGGTAAGTGTGGTGTGCTTCATGGAACATGGTACCGATATGGCCCACTCTAAATCAAACTGATAACAATTATGTGTAGCAAGTACAATGCTTATTTAGTATTTCATGTGTATTTTTGGAAGGTTGAGTAAGATATTTTGACTCAAGTGTAACCAGGGAGTGTGATGTGCCATGGGACCAATATGTCCTGCATATGTGATGTGCATCGTGGTACATGGGACTGATATGTCCCACTTGCAATTGGTACCCCATTTTTTCAAATAATAAAAAGCTACCAACAATGATCCAGCATCCATTCCATTAGTGAAAAAACATAGCATCACCAAAAATTAAAAATAATAATAATAATTTACCCATGAAAGGGTTAAAACATTGTGGAAGGATTTTGTAATTTTATTAAACTGGTAGTAACAATAATACTGATGATAATGCTAATAATAGCCACTATTTTTTAATGTGTACTACTACCAAACACTGTAGTATGATTTATATACCTGATTTCGTATACTCAGTCACAGAATCCTTCAAGGTCACTATTATCTCATCTTACAGATAACAAATCTTAAGACTAAGCAAGGAGACCAAGTTTCCATTGTAAATCTTGAAAGGAAAATGCTTTCATTATTCATTCTTCTATGAAACAAATATTTTTGGAGTGCTTACTATGTCCCAAGAACTGTGCCAAGGACTATGAATAAAGCATTTAATAAGATAGACATCATCCCTGCCTTCAGAGAGCTTCTAGGCCATGAGAATAATTGACAGTTAATTTAGAAATGGTACGGCAAGTGGGAGGTACTACGTGAGCATATGATAGGGAGACTTAGCCTGGGAGGAAAGAGGGCAACAAGTACCTTCCCAGGAAAGACTTAATCAGGTAAACAACAGTGCTCAAGTATAGCCACAGAGCTAGACAATAAGCTAGTGGTGATGCAGGAGAGAAAGTCTTGCACAGAGAATTTTTTAAGCCATAGTAAGAAATTTAACCTACATTCTAAGGGCATACTTAATATAGAAAGGCTGTATTCTTAATACGAACCGTAATCCAAGAAAGAATCTTAAATTGACACATTCCAATTGCTTGATGATTATTGAAGCTACTGTATTTTCATAGACGTTTTCTGTTGCTGGGTTAAAATGACTTACCCAATTGAATTTTCACAACTATCTCTAGACGTACCTTTTGTTTTATAAGTAAGTGAAATTTTAAAGTTTTCATTAATACTTTGCAACAGCTTCCCCCTAAATTTGGAAACGTTTATCTGAATAAAGAAATCAAGCTTTTGCACCTGCATCAAATAAGTTTATTCATGCTGTGCAATGGAGCCAATTGTAAAGTTTCAGTTCATTTCACAAACATTGGTTTAACTCCTGCAGAAGAAGGCCACCCTTTTTGTGTGCTGGGCAGTTGTCTTCAACCATTTTGATCATGCAATTATATCAGTAAAAATATTTTTGAACAAATGTCACCAAGTAGATGTATATTTTGTTTATTTACAAATAATTCACATATATTACTATACTAATATCCATTAAAAGCCTAAATAACAGAGAATTAAAGGAGTGGAATAAAAATAAATATACAAGAAAGATGTAAATTTTCATCTCATAGCCCAGCTGAACAAGTCTTAACTATCACTTGAAACTGTTTTGGATACTATGACACTGGGGGATACAAAAATGAATAATCTGTTATGTCTACCTTCAAGGAGGTAACAATATTATAATAACACAAGTTCACAAAGGCAGAATACTGTGCTCTGTGGCATTCAAAGGGAGGAGCTGGTGTGGTTCAAAGCCAGGAGGGAGCCTTCAGAAGAAAATTAGTTGTACATTGGGGCCCATGAAAAAGGATAATGGGCAGAAAAGACTGGAAGGACAGCTTGGCAGTGCTTTAGAGCAGTGTGTCTCAAAATTCATTGTGTCTGTGAATCAACAGGAGATCTGGGGTGGGGCCCAAGATTCTGCATTTCTAACAAGCTCCCAAGTGTTGCTGGTGCTGCTGGTGTGGGGACCACTCTTTGAGTAACAAGGCTTTAGAGGACCTTCACATCTACAGTGAGGAATTTGTACTTAATTTGGCAGGCAATCGGCAGCTTCTAAAGGTGTTCCAGCTGGGGTCAAGATGACCAAATTGCACTTTAGGCAAATTCATTCAGCAGTAATTTATAGATTGGAAAAGAGCAGGCTGAGACTGGAGGCAGAGAGATAAGTTTGAAGGCAATTACAATAGTACAGGTGAGAGGTAATAACGCCTCTGAACTAGGGCACTGGCAGTAGAAACAGGAAGGAGAAGATAGAATTGAGAAACATGGCAGAGGCAGAATCAGCCTGAGAAGAGAGATAACAAACTGGCACATGTATGATATATAAAATAAATTGAGCTGAGAGCTAGAGAAACTAATGAGAAATCTGACCTTTTCTGTTCATTTAGTAACTTGGAAATTTGAATTTCAGCTAACCACAGGAAAATTTCTGGTAGAAAAAAATCACAAAATAAAATCAAAATGCTGAAAATGGATAACTGGCTTTGAATGTGCTTGTCTTCTTCCCTGATTCTTATTTCCAGGAAGAAACACATGTCCTGGCAGTATATGTCTATACAGGTCCAATAAATCTCAATGATTGTAAATAGTGCTTTATTCATATTGAGCAAATGTTTCCTGTTCATCTACCTCCAGCTGAAAACATTAATGTCCACATAAAAATCCCTGAAATTTTTGAGGCATAAAGAGGGTGGAGGTGGCAGTGAGAAATATATTTTCATTATGGCCCTGAATTTCCATAGCTGTTTTCTGATACTCAGCCACTTCTTCCTTTGTGACTTCACTTTATACTGCACACACTAGCAATCATAGTGACCACTGCATTCATTTTACTTGATGAGTCTATGTCTGTCTCCCCCTACTGGACAATAATTTCCTTGAGCACCAAGACAACCCTATGTACTTTGCATCTTCAGATCCCAGAGCAGATGCTGAATAACTGACTTTTGAATGAATAAGTGAATGTCCTAGAACCTTGAACAGATGTGAGCAATAGAAAATTTTCTTGTAGTAAATGAATAAATGAGTGAGTGAATGAATGAATGATTAAGTGGATGAGTAAAATAATGAATGTTGACTTGGTTCTTAGCATGGCCATTCCATTTTTCTAGATAGAGTACCAGTCTTTTTCAACCCCAAGTATGTAATCAATACTTCACTCAAACTTGTGCACATACTGTAAGTAGCCTTCATATTATATAATGACTTTGAAATTAAAAAGTTAGGACTAAATTTTAGTAGACCAATAATTTATGTGCTTTGCATTATGGTATAGTTTAAATGCAAGTTTTATTTCTTAACTTCAAATTAATTCCCCATTTTTTACTCATATAGATTTTTTTTCATCATCTGTTTAACTTTCCATTTTTTTCTTTTGTTTAAATGACTTCCTTATACTCCAATATTTGTGTGTGTGTGTATGTGTGTGCGTGCGTGTGTGTGTATTAACTTTAGGAGAAACACTAATCTCTTTGGTGACTATTCTGTTACTATCCTTTTCAGTGAGCATCAATGTGCTTGAGTAAAGAACTGTGGCAAATTCTTTCTGCACCATCAGGCACAGCCTCTGACTTCTGATTGTAACTATAGTTAGATATTCAGGACATCAATTTTTCTAATTAACAGCAGGCCCAAATCTTTTACTGCAAAGTGTCTTGAATTCAGATCATGCTGCTGTATTGTTTCCAAACTTTGCAGGATACTAGCACATTCATTGTTCTAAATTAATTTTCAACATGCCTTTTAATGTTTATGTTTTTAAGAATTGTAGATATACCCAGAGCCTGGAAAACTATCTCGTTGAATCCTTTGTGGTAGGGATAGTAAAATAAAAACTTATATTGGTTAAGTCACTTTGGAAAGGACATATAGCTAGCTATTGATAAAATGACACAAACTTGCTTGCTGAAAGTGAACAGGACTTGAAGCACTTACTGATGAAGATCAAAGACACAGCCTTCAGTATAGATTACAGCTCAACATAAAGAAAACAAAACTCCTTACAACTGGAACAATGAAAAACATCATGATAAATGGAGAAAAGTTTGACGTTGTCAAGGATTTCATTTTACTTGGAATCAACACAAGCAATACTCACGGAAGCAGCAGTCAAGAAATCAAAAGACGCAATGCATTGGACAAATCTGCTGCAAAAGACCTCTTTAAAGTTCTGAAAAGCAAAAATGTCACCTTGAAGACTAAGGTGTGCCTG
>NW_004444205.1:1192152-1220923 GCF_000243295.1 Trichechus manatus latirostris
AAGTAGAGGGTCAGCGAAAAAGAGGAAGACCCTCAATGAGATGGATTGACACGGTGGCTGCAACAATGGGCTTAAGCATAACAACGATTGTGAGGACCAGGCAGTGTTTCGTTCATCGTACATAGGGTCACTATGAGTCAAAATCGACTTGACAGCACCTAACAACAACAACAACAATTGATAAAAGTGGAAAAAGAATGAAAACCTCCCAAATTCCCAGCCCAGTGATTTTTCTCTAATACCTTACTATATCATTAAAGGATTTTATAGTTTTCTTTTGGCCATTAGAGATTCTGTGTTTAATGTTCAAAACATTCATTGTATCTATTGCAAACTAGATATGATATAAGCAAAAGAGGTACAGACTTCCTATACAACACCATATACCTTACATTTGTAGTGGGCTCTTTTGACACATTCCCTGTTCATTGATGTTCCAAAGACTTACTGAATTTCTAGATTCTTTTTCCTTCTCGGCTTTATCAGTATGAGTAATATTTAGTCATGTGATACTTTAGTTAGAAATTTTAATGTTACACTATCTATGTGTAAATATAATATGAATGTGCAAAGGGATTTTACCCCTCAGTCCAGCATGAGGCATTCACTCTTGGAAGGTTGTTTTGTGCCAGGAAGGCAGTCATTGGTATGTGGACAATAACTTTTGTCAATAATCATAGTTTGCGGCATTTCTCAGGAAAATGACAAGTAATGAAAGACCAGTGCACAGGGCTCTTTTATGCTTTCAATTTTGACAGTAACAGATTGAATGAATCAGCATTTTATACAGCCTATTTTATTCCATTAGCAAAGGAGAGTATCATGCAATATGTCATTGACTTTAATTCTACCTGCTTACTATCATGAATTAATCTTAATGATTTGAAGAACACAGTCTCTTAAATCTGCCTCAAATCTCTCCATCTCTCCCTTTCTACTACTAACAGTCTACTTCAAGCCACCATCACCTGAAAAATTGCAACTGCATCCATTGTAGCCCTATTCAGGCCATTGTTTCCCTTCTACAATCAGGCCTATGCTTTAAAAAAGCAAATCAGATTGAGTCACTTACTGGCATAAAACCATTCAGTAACTTTTCATTGTTCTTAAAAGAAGGTCCAAAATCCTTAATATGGCCAACAGACCTCTGACTGATTTGTTCTCTTTCTCCCATTTTCATCCTATTCCTGTCTCCTCTCTCTCAGCTCCTACTCTCCACGAAAACATATACCTTGGCTTTGTCATCCCAGAGCCTTTGCACATGCTATCTTCTCTATCGGTAAAATGCTCTGCACTTCTCTGTCCAGCTATCTCCTTTTGCATGCTTGAATTTTCAGATTTAATGTCACTTGTTTAAACTCACTGCCACTGAGTCGATTCCGACTCATGGCGACCCTGGAGGACAGAGTAGAACTGCCCTCATAGGATTTCCAAGGCTGTAAATCTTTATGGAAGAAAACTGTCACATCTTTCTCCCGTGGAGCGGCTGGTGGGTTCCAACTGCCAACCTTTTGGTTAGCAGCCCAGCACTAAACCACTGCACCACCAGGGCTCCTTGTCACTTGCTTAACAAAACAACAACAACAAAAAAAAAAACCCTTTGCCGTCGAGACAATTCCTACTCATAGCGACCCTAAAGGACAGAGTAGAACTGCCCCATAGGGTTTCCAAGGAGCATCTGGTGGATTCAAACTGCCAACCTTTTGGTTAGCAGCCATGCTGTTAACCACTGCGCCACCAGGGTTTCCTCACTTGCTTAGGAAAGCTTTTTCTCACATCAAAGATTAGGTTTAAAATCCTGTTACGTACCTCCCAACACTGTGTAGTCCTGCTTCATAGCAGTGGTCATAGACACAGTTAATTAACTGTGTAATTTATTTATTTTTATTATATTTAATTTAATGCCGTTTTTGTGCTAAGTAAGGCCATGTCTTCTTTGTTCACCGTTGTGCCATGAGAACCTGGAATATTGTTTTTAACATGCTGTGTTCTGAACAAATATTCCCTGAGCTATTTCTCACTGAATCTCAATTTCCTACTGGAATGAATGAACTCGAGGTCCATACATGCATTGTGGGGGAGTGGTCTTCAAAATGGTGGTTTGAATCTCAAGGACCCCAACATGGAATTTTATTGGAATATCTCTTTATTTTATTTTAGCACTTAAAAATTATAGTGCCTATTTTATATTTTACTATAACATATATGTAGAGTATTATAGATACACGATTTATTTAGTGATAGATGGAGAGAGAATATGTACTCAACCCTTCCTCCCTTCCTTTCTTCCCTCTTTTTAACCTAATAATGTTGCTTGATCAAAAAAGTCTGGAGACTATTAATGTAGAATCTCTTGATTTGTTTTTTTACTTAATGTATATTTTCAATCTATTTGATAAGCAGAGACAGGAATGTCTTTTAAATTCACTTTCTGGCCAAAATTGGTACCCAATGATTCAAATACTGCTCTGTCATAGTTTGTTCAAAAAGAGTTCTATTATTTTATTTCTCAAATGAAGAGTAGTGGACAAAACAATAAAAGGTTTATATTAAAGACAATAAAGTTCAGAGTGTCATGAAATAAATAAATAAATACTTAATATAGGATGAATAAAAGGCATTTAAAATTAAGTATGTTCCTCCTCCCACCTACATTATCAAGAGCAGAGTAACATTAAATAGACCAAGAAATTAGCTTACTGGCAAATACCCAAATGGATTATTAGATGTAATGGTACCAATTTATCTAAGTATCACATTTGCCTCTAATCTTTTTTATTGAAATATGCAGCAAAAGGTGGTTTACATTCAACAGATAGTCAAATGAAAGTGCCATATTAAGGAGGTAACATCATGTTAATTTTTGGCTGCTTTTCTATTCCTGTGGCAGATTTATTTATTTATTTATGATGTTTTAATGGATTCTGTAGGCATTGCCTGAACATATAGTCATTGCCTCATTATGGTGTTTATTTTATTCTCATTTTGTTCTAAACAAAGACAAACGAAGATACAAAAAAAGAGTCATCCATAATGAGAATTTTTAACAGCTTTATTTATTTGCCTGACTCCTGAAAATTAGACTTTCAAGACTTCCTTACAAACTTTTAAAGACAATAGCTAGTATGAAAAAAAAAAAAAAAAAGAAAATTTCATCAAAAAAAAATCTTCAATGACTCTATATTGAAAGGCTAGATGGTCATTTAGTTAAAAAGCAATTTCAAACTACCTGGTAGGATCTAATTTACTGATTTTTACCATGGTTTCTAAAGAAGTATTCATTGTTGCCTCTCTTAACTTTTAATGAAAATAATTACCAAATCTCTCTGTTATGTGGAAACTGAGTAAATAAACGGATCATTAACCTGAAAACACTATCAAGGGTACCAAAGTTTTGCAAATGGAATTTTACATATTTAAAAGAAGCAATGAAGGGGAAGAAAAATGTAATAACAATTAATTATATTTAATATCTACATGTAACTTATGGCAAAATCAAATGTCACTTTGAAACTTTGTTCCTATAACATTTGTTTAATTACAAAAGAAAATGTGTAATAAATTATTCTGGGGAGTCTTTCTTATACACCATAGGTTGCAGTTCAAACTATGTTTTCTACATAACCTGAACCAGCTCTTCTCACTATAAAATAGAAATTTTGTAAGGAATGTGCTAATGTTGAACCCTAACATCAATGATAGAATAGGATTCTATACAGGTTACAAATAATTCAACAAATTATTGGATAATGCAAATCCTTAGATGAAAATAAAACATTTTGGATATTTGTACTTTTCAATATCAACAATGACTTTTTTTTTCATTTAACCTAGTCAAGTTGCTGTGGAATCCCTCTTTCTAAATTATTTCTTAGTTCAGTTTATATAGAAATCACTTTCCCTAGAAATCTATGCCAACCTGAAAACAACCAATATTTCTTGGATTTTTTTCTCAGGCAATGCCCCACTGGCCCTTCCTTCTCTGACAAGAAAAAAAATTAGACATAACCTGTGAATCTTATTATTCATCGGAAGGACAGGGAATAGATATGTTTTCTCGGATTGCTATGGAAGTTTGACAAAGACTAGATATGAAGTTGAAGGCTGGTATTTGAGCTGACTTGCAAATGTATTTTCTCTGTTTCTCTCAATATAAATATATGATTTTGGATTACACGAACCATTCTATCTTTCTTTATGAATAGGATGAAAGTTTCCTTCCCTAGTAAAATGAGAAATATAGTTAGTGAATATTCAACACATATGTAGAAGTGATTGGTGCATGAACATTTATAGCAGTTTAAGATGTCAAATTGAAAATTCACTATAAATTATGAGGAAGAAATTCATAATTATCTAACCTCTTGATAAAAAATTTTGAAGTCAATACAGCCATATAACTACTTTTGATATTAGAGATGTACGTTTTAATTTTATTTGAACTCAGCTATCTTCAGGGAAGTGTTATTAAAGCAGCTTTCTCTGCCTCTAGCCATTGTAATAGATGTGTTAAGGACACAAAACTTAAGACAATGGTGAGAAATTCTATTTAATAAGCTAGGACCATGGTTTAAATTTGGTATGGATGGTGGTTTACTTCCTATTACTGAATGTTGCACCCATTATATAGAAGTCATAGGATAAAATTGGTTTGTTGTTGACTTTGTTTTTCGTTTGTGACTTTGGAAAGACCCCATGAGTTACAGAGTAGAACTGCTCCATAGGGTTTTCTTGGTTATAATCTTTAGGGAAGTGGATTGCCAAGCTTGTTTCTTCCGCAATGCCTCTGGCTGGGTTTGAACCGCCAACCTTTTGGTTACCAGCAGAGTGCAAACTGTTTGTGCCACCCAGGGACTTTATATAGAATAAAATTGAAAGAGCATGGGCATTGGAATTAAAATGTAGGCCTGTGTGAATTGCCTTAACTACTCAGGGCCTTAATGTTTTTACCTATAAAGCAGGCATTAGACTTCCTGCTTTACCAGAGAGTGGTGGTGATGGTGTTGTGATTATTTAACAAAGCCAAAGAACAAAAATCATGTAGCATAATATCTAGATAATACAGAATTATGTTAGTATTAGTTCTATTGCCTTTTTGTAAGTTTGATTAAATATGAGAAAGCATTATATAAAGCAAGTAAAACTTATCAAAACAGGATGAAGATAAAATCTATAACTCTAAGTAAGCACTAGCAAGAATTAAGAGATATATACCAAAAACCAAACCAAACCCATTGCCACTGAGTCAATTCTGACTCATAGCGACCCTATAGGACAGAGCAGAACTGCCCCATAGGGTCTTCAAGGCTGTAAATTTTTACAGAAGTAGACTGCCATATCTTTCTCCCACATGAGATATATAAACAGAGGTAAAGTTAGTTAACATTTGGGAAATACAGTGTTCAATCACGAATTAAGACTGTAGACATAGAACAATAATTATCTGAGAGCAAACTAAATATCGTGTCTATGTTTCTAAATGTCAACACAAATGAGAAACGGAGAGAAAAAATAAAATTTATTTTGCTTTCAACATAGCACCACATGCTTTTGAATGTTTATTATGGATTTTTTTTGGTGTAAAACAGTCTTCTTGATTGAGAGAATGTGAATTTGTGTTCAAATAGTACATTTCAAGTTGTTTTAAGTTTCTTACTAAATTGAAAATAAATTCATTTTACCAATAATAACCTCACGATGTTTTAATAGCTGAAGGTTTTTTGAATCATTCAACTGGTTTGATTAAATTTAGCTTAATAGCACACGTGGTGCCTTTTAGTGTCAATAAAATTATATTTTTAATGTTAATAGAAGTCTAAGTTAGCGGTATAAATGAAGTTTTTCAAATTTAAAGTTTCTTTAAAACTCTTTTATGACTATTGGGATATAGAGTTGCTCACCAATATTTTCAGCCTCTTAGAATCATGGGGAAGCTGATTTCCTACTGATAGTGCATGCTGCTGCAAGGCAGGGGCCTTTATGACTATTTGAAACTGAAAAAATGGGCACACGCCTGTTTCTACAGGGTGTTGTATGAGGTGTGTGCATTTTTGGTACGAAAAAATAGAAATTTTGAAAAAAATTTTCAGGACACATATGTCCCAGTGGACTTGGGAGAGACTCTGGGGGTAGACTTAGTGGGACAAGATGTGTGCATCTGGACTCTAATGGTAGGCTAGTGGGAGGAAGCAAGAAAAAAAATCCATACTCCCTAGCAAAAATTCCACAACACTGAATGATTCAGCATTCTTCCATTAATGAAAACACATGATATCAACAAAAAATTCAACACAGAAAATAATTGGGTCTGGAAAGGCTTAATACTATATGGATATATAGTATTGGAGTCCTTGGTGGTGCAAACGGTTAATGCCCTTGGTTGCTAACCTAAATGATGGCCATTTGAGTCCACGCAGAGGCACCTAAGAAGAAAGGCTTGGTGATCTACTTCCAAAAAGTCAGCCATTGAAAACTCTATGAAGCACAGGTCTACTCTGAGACACATGAGTTGGAATCCACTAACATCAACTGTTTTTTATATAGATATAGCTAAAACCCTCTTACAGAATTTACTTATGAAGCTAGTTGTATGATTTTAGACTATATTCCTTGATTTCAGCTTTTTGCTTAGAGCAATGGTGCTCAAATTGTGGTTTACAAACCAGCAACAGTATCACCTGGGAACTTGTTAGAAATGCAAATTATCAGGGCTCACCTAGACCTACTGAATCAGGAACTCTGATATTGGGGGCCAGTGATCTGTGTTTTAACAAGCCCTCCAGGTGATTTGAATGCACACTGAAAACATAACAAATCCATATCTGACACTTTAATGCCATACAGTAGCGTGGGCAGCAGTGAAACAAAACTTGTGAAGTGAGAGGCCTGATCAGAGAGGTCCAATGGGTCTTTTGTGACTGAAAAGAGACACACCAAGGAAGTCAGGGAATCAAGATGAGAATCAGAGAGTCATTGGATCACTTTTTTCAGGAACTCTATTCAAAGATGGGGAATCAAGATGAGGTGGGGAGGCATTGGAAGAAGAACTAGTGGATTTGACATGAACATGTAGGTGGCCACAAGCCTAGCAGGGAGATTGCTATCTTTCCTTGCAAGTCTTGGGCTTGCTGGCAAACCCAAACAAGGAAACCAGCTTGCAGTTTTACCCTGGTAGAGTGGTGGTTCTCAGATTCCATTGTACTTAATAATCCTCTGAGTAGTTATTTTAAATATTTCTGAGCCACATCCCCAGAGACTGTGATTCAGGAGATCCAAGGACCATACTTACAAAAACAATGCTAAAGGATTGTAGGTAGGCAGAGGGTTTTACTTCGCCACCCTATACAAATCAGGATCATTAGTTGTATTAAAATATAACTGATCGAAAACAAAGAAATAAGAAAATAAATATTCAACTCAAAATATCTCATGAAAGCTCTTTGTTTAAGGAAGTCACACATATGGAAAATACGTTTTGGAAATTTCTGGTATCAGCCACTTAAGGAACTAAGCATAATCAGTATCTGAATACTTTTTATATTGTTAAGAGCAAAGAATGACTAACTCCTCCCTCCATGGTTTTCTAGTATTCTTCTCTAGGAAAGGAACAGAAAATTTATATCTTTATGGTCCACTAGCTACCTTAAATGTAGTCTCATTTTGGCTGATCTGTAAGCATGTTCCTTATCTTTACTAACATTGATTACAAGGCCAATCTTTCTTGTAAATTTGCTCAAGTAACCTGGAAGCTGAGGCTACTCTAATTGTTGTTTCTAAGCTATCAGAGCAATTCGGTGGTAGAGAGCTTTCCTGTAATTTGAGGATTACAATGACATATACATACTACTTCCACAGAGTAAGAGGGAACCTAAAAGGTAGAATATAGAAGATACCAGTAGGGAAGGCAAAAATAAAGCACAAAAGAATAAGGAACTTCATCTGGATGATAGCGAAGAAACTTTGCCAAAAGGCCATGTGAAAATCTTCAGAGGAAGGCCACATGATGAACCCACATTTATTAATAGTTAAACACATATGGCAATATATTGATAAAACTAAATAATCATCAAATTTAAAGTGATTTATAGTTTGTGGATACAGTGTGATCTGCATGAGGGGTGGGATGCTGGATTCCTTGTGTGGAAAAAGAGTGTTGATTTTCAAGGGACACAATTCCAGACAAACTATGTTCACAAAATTGTTTTGGCTTAGCTGATGGTAACCAGTCACTTGTGATGTGACTCAGAGCCATGGAGAATACATATCAAAAAGAAAAATGAAATATATTAAAGCTTTATTGCAAAATGCATGTGATATTTAGATTACATTTTCTTATAAAGACATTGCTAAGTTATAATACATTTCAAATGAAAGCTTCTGAGCTCAGGTAAGAGATAATAATAATCATTTGTGCACAGGGAAGTGATAAATTGTTGATGATGGTTTTATTTAATATTTTACTATCATTTAAAACTCACAGAAACTTCAGAAATAGATTTATACTAAAAACCAATAGGCTTTAATGATATAGAAAATTACTATTCTGGTAAAGTATGAAAAATAAACTCTCTCTTGAAAATGCATAAGGGATGATTTATTTAAATTGTGGCTAGTTTATTTACTCAATTCGGTAGATGAAGTTCTATAGTAAGAGTAAGGAGGCTTATATAAAAAGATTCAGGAATCTCAACTTATGAACCAAGTAAAGACCTCATGTTCAAAATTAATATGTGTTGTCGTATTCTTCTTAAAATGCTCTAGGATAATTAATTTTTAAAGAAAAATAATGGTGATCCTTTTGTCATAGTGACAAGTACTAGTTTATGTTTTGAATTCAGGGTTGTTTTTTCCTACTGCCTTATTGCAAAGCACAATATGTCATATAAAATATATATACAAGTGCTTTGGAAAGCAGACTAAATGAGTTATGAGAGTGGGCTGAGCTTAATCAGTTTATTATTTCTTGAGCTTAGAAGCTACAAGTAAAAGTAAAATGCAATTCGATAATTGAAAATGGCACATATTGCACCCTGTAGTTTCCCTTACAGAAGGAGAAATAGGGAAATGATAGTTGCTAGAATTTAGGAACTACATGTAAGCAGCTTCTTTAATAATAATAATAATATATAACATACATTATTATTAAACATATATATATATATTCCATGTAGAAATGGGAGCATCAAAATTTTTTTCTTGAAATGGTATGTCACTTCATACACTAATTTTCTTCACTCTAGCTTAGTAGTTCTAAAACTTTAGCCTACATCAGAATTACCTGCAGGGGGCTGGTTAAACACCCATTTCTGGGCCCCAACCCTGGAATTTCTGCTTCAGTTACTCTGGGGTGGGGCCCAATAATTTGCTTTTCTAATAAATTCCCAGGTCGTGCTGATGCTTCTGGTCCAGGGACCACACTTTGAGAACCACCGTCCTAACCTATCATTAGCAAATTTGAAACGTAAAAAAAGGAAAAGGAAAAACAAAAACAAAAAAACAGTTCATAGGATTCATCAGCTATGTTATTATTGCTATTTATTGTGGATTCTTAGATTTTATATTTTTACAATGAAAAATCTTGAACTTTTACAAAGGTTATTGAAAGGGGAACTTTTTTTAATTTGATTTTTTTTCCTTATCTGGCAACTAAGTAAAGGAGCCATATTTATGTGTCATAATCATTTCTGGGCTTGCAAACAAAGGCGCAGAAATTCTATTTGTGGTGGAATAGACTTTCTGTATGGTGAATGGGCATTAGTTTGAAAAACATGCTCCCTTTTTGAGGTATTGTATATCTCCCTACTCTACCAAAGTCATCAATGTTCTTGACCAATGTATGCCTTCAGGTTTCTGTCATCGGCAAACAGAAGGAGACTAGACAACGATTCAAATGAGGTTGAAAAAGACCAGAAGGCACTTCATTTCAGGACTCCAAAATGACTCTACATTTTGTTCTTGGGATTTGGATATAACCATCTTGACTCATCAGTCTTTTCAGCATCCTTGCTCCCTTTACAATTAAATTGAAGTCTGGCATCAGAGGAACTGGGGCTCTGTCGAGTAGTATACATCTTCTCTCGCCAGAAAAGAGAGAGGATTGTCCACTCAGTTGAACCAAATTCTGCTTCAGTGGAGAAGACAAAAAAAAGGAGAAGCAGTTCTGCCAATTGGAGAACATTTCATGGTGCATGGTGCTTTGTTGACAATGGATGGACTAAGGGTGCCTTTCTCTTTTTCTCTGAAAGAACAGGCTGGTTTCACTTTAAATCTCTTCTTTTACTGACTCATGCTGAAGGTTTGTTGAATTATCTAACCATTTCATTACATTCATAATTGCAATAAATACTTTTAACAAACTATTCTTTCCTACCATAGTTACTCTTACTTCTCCCAAATACTCTACTGCTGTCTCCAGTTGAATAGACTTATTTTATTTTCTGCACAGTTTTCACAAAATGCTTCAGTTCTTTTCCAGAGCACAAGTGATTAATTTCATTTCAAATATAGTTACTTTTCTTATAATATAGTAGTCACTATCTATATATATAAATACATTTGCATAAAGTGTGACATTTAAAATAAAAGTATTTTGTTATTACTTGCATTGTTTAACTGAATTAATATTGTTAAAATACCAAACCCTCTCTCTAACCAGTCTAAGTTTTATTTTTTGTGTGTTCTAGGATAGTGTGGGAGATAGAATAATGGCCCCCAATATGTTCACATCCTAATCCTCAGACACTGTGAATATGCTACCTTACTTACATGGCAAAAGGGACTTTGCAGATATGATTAAGTTAAAGATTATCCTTGATTATCTACTGGACCCAATATAACCAACAAGAGTCCTTATGAGAAGGAAGGAAGAGGGTCAGAGCCAGAGAAAGAACTCTAAGTAAAGCTTTGGTAATCAATGTTATTACTGACTGCATGCTAAGTTTGAATAGGCTCCTTCCCACCCCCTTTTTGACAACCCCAAAACATAAATGAGATTCTCTTACTGGCTTTCAGTAATGGGTCTTTACTAGACTGTGTAAAGGGAGAATGAGGTTTCTACCTCATTAGCGACTAGAGCAGTGGTTCTCAAACTTTTGCTTGTACCAGAATAGCTGGGAGACTTGTGAAACACAAACAGCTGGGGCCCCACCTCCAGAGTTGTTTCTGAATCTGAAAGTCTGGGATGGGACACAGAAATTTATATCTCTAACAAGTTTCCAGGTGATGCTGCTGCTGGCCCTGGGACCACCCTTTGAGAACCAGTGTGCTAGGTGATCCATACATGAGCACTAGTGACCTAGAACAGGGTGTCACCTTGGAAGATAATGAGAAAATGTCTTCTTACTGCTTTTTGATCAGCGTGCGCACACACACACACACACACACACACACACACACACACACACACCCTTTCTCTCTGGGGATTCCACTAAACCTAGTATTTGAAGCACTTTGTTGAAAGTCTCATTCAATAATCCATGTTACAATGGTGTAGAACTTCAAGATATAAAGATGATTGTCGGTACAATGAGAGCTACTGTCTTAAAAAGAGAAAATAAATTGAGCAACAAAAGGTAATGTTTTATATGTAGCACCTCTGAAAGTCTGCAGATATACCTAGGCCTTATTTTTTTTTAATTTTTAATCCTCTTGCATCCCTTTGAGATAGGTAAGATTCAAGTATTATCCCTCTTTTTCATGAAGAAGAGACTATTTTCATTTTTTAAGGGAGCAGTGGGACCTCATTTAGGCTGTTTTTCCTTGTTTTCAAATCTTCTGCTTTATCAATTGATCCACATTACCTAATGCAGACACATTTCCTTTACTGTACTTTGCTATATTGCTTAGAATTTAAATGTTAGAGTGAAGTTTTGGATTCCTGTATCTCTTTACCGTGTGTATGTGTGTGAGCGTGCATGCAAGCAACACACACATGCTCATGCTTGTGTATGTATCAAACCATTTCTGTGAAACAAAAAATGGGAGGGTGTATTTGATTAACATGGAATATATATCCATGTTTTCATTGTTTTTCTTTCTTTTGATAAATATTATTACTTGTATTTTATTTTTTATCTGTATTATAGCTCCCCTGTGTGAGATATTTAAAATTCTGTGGAAAGGGTTATATGGTGATTAGGTACCTGGGCTCTGGAAGCAGACAGATCTGCATTCAAATCATGCTTTTTCCATTTACTAACATGTGACCTGGAAGAGGTTAATTAACTTCTTTTAGTCTCAATTTCCTTATCTGTACCAAAAAAACCAAATCCGTTGCCATCAAATCGATTCCGACTCATAGCAACCCTATAGGACAGAGTAGAACTGTCCCATAGGGTTTCCAAGGAGTGGCTGGAGGATTGGAACTGCCGACCTTTTGGTTAGCGGTGGAGCTCTTACCTACTGCACCACCAGGCTCCATCTGTAGTGAGAGCAATAATAGTCCTTTCCTAGAGATCTGGTGAAGATTAAATGATATAATATACGTAAGGCTCTTAGTAGGAGTCTCTGGGTGGTGCAAAGGGATAAGCCCTGGACTACTAGCTGAAAGGTTGGCTCTTCAAACCAGGGCTTTGAACCCGTTTGTTCAGGTTCAAACTCCTGCTGAGAATTTGCATTTCTACCCCAGATGCACTGAATCAGAATCTACACTTGAACAAGATCCTCAGGTGATTCTTATGTATAGTACATTTTGAGAACCACTGCTCTACTAGTAGCTCTCGGAATTGGTCCCTAACCAGCAGCATTAACATCGCTTGGGAACTTGTTAGAAATGCAAATTCTCAGCAGATGTTCGAACCTGAAGCCATGATTCAAACCTACCCAGAGGTGCCTCGGAAGACAGGCCTGGTGATCTATTTCTGAAAGGTGACAGCCTTGAAAACCTTATGGAGTGCAGTTCTACTCTGAAACACATAGGGTCGCCATGAGTCAGAATCAACTTGATGGCAACCAACAACAACGCTCTTAGTACGCTGCATGTTTATAATAATTACTCATTACTATTCTCAGCTATTGAATTGTATGTTCTTGCTACCTATATTTGTAAAATAGAGCTGCTGTGGCTCCATGGAGCTCTGACTGAATCTCTTGATCATAAGAACATTTTGCTTCAGAATCTCAACCCACGGCTGTTTATATTCTAACGGAGTAGGTATTATAACTGCTTAAAATGGGTGTGGATGTTAGCTCTTAAGCTCCTCCCTTTGAAAGGTACATTGTACTTTGAGTACCTTGGCCATATCACCTAAAGTTAACTGATGAGGCAAACTTTAGAAAGAATTAGGTAAAGCATTCATCAACTTACTTAATCAAGAAATAATTATAGAATGCCTATTATGTACCACACACTCTTCTTTGGGGATTCAACAGTGAACCAAACAGATAATTGGCAATTATATTCTAGTAGATTGATTGCTCTTGAAGGTGCAGAAAATAAAGGATGGCAATTATATTTTTATAACCGATAAGTCACCTTTGTCTCCCACTTCGGGTTTTGAAAAAAACATTCCTTTCTTTAATTCTCATAATATAAAGCAGGTGTAGCTGAAGACAATTTAGATTCATTCCTACAATTCAGCTAGGATCTTCACCGTTTGTAATAAATTAGCTATAAATCATTTTTGACATCTAAAATCCCAAACACTGAGTTACAGATTTTGAGCATTTAAGAGGTATATCGAATATCGGCTATTTTTGTTTCAACATCCATCCACCATACTGGTAATAGGACCCAGATTTTCCTCCAGGGATCTACTCCTGCCCCCACTTCTGATTTACTTGCATCAGGTGAGGCTAGACCCTGGGCTCCGAAGTGGAACCCCTGACCTTGGCCTGAGTTAATCAATGCACTCATTCCTTTAGTCTCACTGATTAGTTCACAGATGAGTATGTGCCTTGCAACCACCAACGAGGCTCAGTAGAGTTTATCTTGGGGCCTTGGCTTGAGCGACCAGGAGATCCAGTTGGAATTAAAATTGAGAAGCTGTGAAGCTGGAGCTGCTGCTGTGTGTAAAATGTGAGAATGAATTCACTCATGAAGGAGAGCAGAGCTGAGCCAAGCTCAGAGACAGAGAAAATGAATATGGCGCTCTGATTTAAATGAAGCCCACCTTTGGGCTTTTCCATTCTGTAACATAGCAAGGAGAGTTTTGTGCCAGTTGATTTGCACACAGTTTTGTTGCACTGATGACTCTGATCTACAAGTGGCAGAGCCAAGGTGATATGACTTTCTGAAATGGTGAGAAACCTTTTGTAAAATTGCAAAGAAAGCAAAGCGAAATCTTCCTTTGACTTGTATGTAGTTGAATTACTAGACAAATTGATGTATATTATACTTTAAAAGGAGAATGAAGAAAACCAAAGACATAAGGAAAATATTAGTCCAAAGGACTAATGGACCACATGAACCACAGCCTCCACCAGTCTGAGCCCCGAAGAACTAGATGGCGCCAGGCTACCATCACCGACTACTCTGACAGAGATCACCACAGAGGGTCCCTGACAGAGAGGGAGAAAAATGTAGAACAAAATTCAAATTCACAAAACAAAACCCAGACTTACTAGTCTGATAGAGACTGGAGGAACCCCCAAGATTATGGCCCCGGACACCCTGTTAAATCAGATGTGAAGCCACTCCCGAAATCTACCTTTCAACCAAAGATTAGACAGGCCTATAAAACAAACAGTAACACATATGAGGAACGTACTTCTTAGTTCAGTCAAGTATATGAGACCAAATAGGCAACACTTGCCCAAAAGCAAAGGCAAGAAAGCAGGAAGGAACAGGAAGATTGGACAAATGGACCGGAGAACCTAGGGTGGAAAGGGAAAGGGGGAGAGTGCTGACACATTGTGGGGATTGCAATCAATGTCATAAAACAAATTGTGTATGAATTTTTGAATGAGAAACTAATTTGCCCTGTAACCTTTCACCTAAAACACAATAAAAATATACATATAAAAAGATTTTACATGTTTATATTAAACAGATGTATGTTCTAGACTCATGTAATTACCAACAATTTTTTCACCTACATAAATGCTCAAAGGGGCATTCCAAAATCATCCAAGTTGTGGGACAATGCTTTGTCAATTGGAAATGACATACATATTACAAAACTTTTAACATATGTGCCCCCCAAAGATGTCCATGTCCTAATCTCCAGAACCTGTGAATATGTTACCTTACATGGCAAAGGGACTTTGCAGATGCGTTTAAATTAAGTATTTTGAGATGGAGGAGATTATCTTGGATTATTTGGATGGGCTTGATATAATTACAAGGGTTCATATAAGAGGGAAGCATGAGGGTCAGAATGAGAGAAGGAGATGTGATTCTGGAAACAGGTCAGAGTGATCCAGGGCCAAGAGCCAAGGAATGTGGGCAGCTTCTGGAAGCTGGAAAGGGCAAAGAAATAAATTTTTTCCTAGAGCCTCTAGATGGAACACAGCCCTGCCGATTTTCGACACCTGATCTCCAGAATTGCAAGACAATAAATTTGTGTTGTTTTATGCTACTAAGTTTGTGATAATTTGTTACAGCAGTAATAAGAAACTAATACATGGCCCAACCACTAAATGCCACTGTTGCCTTCTAATCAATATGACAGCAAAAATAAATCAATTGTTTTCTAAAATGCCCCCTGTGAAGAAATATTGTCCTGATCTTTCCCATTTTCTCCACCCCTACTGCTACTGCCTCAGTTTACCCTGCTCATATCCCACCTGGATCAGGGTAGACATTTAGCATCTCTCTCATCAGTCTTGCGTACTTCCAATCCAGTTTCCCCACTCTGGATTACCAGAATATTTTTCTTCAAATCTAAATCTAAGTTTGTCATTCTTTTGCCTATACATCCTCATGGCCTCCAAAATTTCTATAGAATAAAATCCAAGCATGCTAATTGGCTGACAAAGCCCTCCATGTTCTAGCTCTTGAATATTTCTCTAACCATCTCCCTCAACACACTTTCAGCCCTCCCACACCCTGTGGTCCAAACTGTCATCCCCAGAACATGCTAGGTTGTTTTCTTGCTTCCAGCTCTTTGCTTAAGCCGTCCTCACTGGCTGAAACGCACTCCTCACTCCTTCTTATTCCAATTCCCTTTACAAAAAATCGTCTGTTTTTCAGTTTTCAAAACTCAGCCTGTTTTCAAGACTTTAACTCAATGAAATATTTTGTCATCCCCCTAGTCAGAAAGGATCGTGTTCTTCTTTAGGCCCCCATTTCAGCCTTTATATACGTCCATTATATAATATAAGGAGCCCTGGTGGCGCGATGGTTAAGCACTCACCTGCCAACTGAAAGGTCAGGGTTCAAACCCACCAGTGGCTCTGCAGAAGAAAAGACCTGGCTATCTGCTCCCATAAAGATTTCAGCCTAGGAAAACCTATGGGACATTCCTACTCTGTCCTATAGGGTTGCTATGAGTCAGAATTGACTCGACGGCACACAACATTATAAAATATATTTACCATCACCCTGACTTGTTTTCATATCTTTCTCATTTCTAGACCATGAGTGCCTAAGTGTGATGATTGGTGTTTTACTAGTCTCTGTGTTCCCAGCAACTAATAGAGAGTAGTAGGTGCTTAATAAAGATTTGATTAATTAATCAATGCTCACCTGAACTCAGATGATGACATTTGATGAATATTATATCTTGATCTAAGCTGTAAAAAATTATATTTAAATTATTACTAAGCCTAGGTTTGTTCTCTGCAAAGTGCCACTTAACATGCAGAATGTAGAATGACATTGAGTCCTTTAAATTATATATTCTTCATCAGGACTGTGATCCTATTTTTTATTTTTCAAAGTTTCTTGATGAGTACTTTGTGAGAGTACAAGTGAAATAACGTTCTCAAGTCAAAACGCATTACACAGATCACTTCCTATTACTACGCTGGACTTGTCATAGAAGAGAATTTTGTCAGTCTATACAAGATGGATTATTTTGTTCTCAAAGCCATGCTGACTTTTCTTATTCCATGAAGGTCTAACGAATGTTCATGGAGTTAATAGTAAAATGTTAAAACCTGTCATGTCTACCACTTTTAATGATAATTTTTAAATGATCATGGGTAATTTGTGATTTTAAAAATTGTATTTTTAGGCATCAAGGTAATAAGAAAAGCTTTTTGTCAAGTGAGTCACTAAGTAAAACTTTGCATTTATCATTCATACAATTACAGAATATTTAATGGGCTGGAAATAGTCCTTAGCGCTTTCTTATTAAATAAGCATGGTGATAAATTTCTAATTAAGTCTATATTCTTAAATTCTGGTTTATCTTAGAAGGACTTAATGGCATGGGTTCCTTACCTGACTTTATCCTTAACTTGCTGTATGACCTTGGGGAAATTACTTACCCATGCTAAGCCTGCCTTTCTTTTAATGGTAAAATGGCAATAAAAATATTGGTAATCTCAAACAGTTAGTATGATGTGACTATCAAATGAGAACGCATGTAAAGCACTTAGCAGAGTGCCTGGCTCAATGTCAGTGCTCAGTAAAGATTAACTGTAAGTATCGTTACTCGTTCTTGGATTCCTATTGCTTTATTGTTTATAATAAAATGTTCTTCACTTAGGAGGCAGTCTATGAATGCTGCTAACTCCTTACTCTGCAAGTCATAAAACATAATTGAGCCGGAAACTTTGATCTCAAGGTGATTTACAATAAAACAGAGGGGGATGTGACAAATCAACAACTTCATAAGGAAGAATATGATTAATTGCCTAAGAAGGTAAAATGTGTGACAGGTGCGTAAAAGCAGTAGCAATGGCATTCATTGGCTGGGCTCATGTAGTGAGGTTATGGGACAAGAAAAGGCTCTCTTTGAGCATTTAATAATGGGTCTGATTTTCATGAAGGAGGTAAACATATATTCCAAGCAAGGAGCAGAGAATGAGTAAGAAGAGAGAGAGAGTGGGAGTACTTTTGGCTGAAAAGTACAGTACATAATTACAGGGGAGTTGTAGTAGAGAGAGAGGAAGTAAGGTAGGAGTCAATGCTTGGTGCACAGTGGGTACTCAACAGGTATTTGTTGACTGAATGAATCAGTGAACTGTGTGAGAAAAGACATCAAAATGACAGGCCAAATCAATGACGAACATGGTTGGCATTAGGAAGCCATTGGCAATATTGGAGAGGGAGATGACATGATTGAAGACATACTTTATTAGGAAAGACATATGCCTAGGAGAGATTGAAGCAGGAGGACACTGGATATGGAGAGAAGAGCTAGCAACACATCGCAAGCGTCCAGAGGAAACGTAATTAGAAATAATCATGATAATCTACAGTCATTAGAATCAGTTTCTCAAAAAAACACATGCTGAGCATTTATTATTTGTAAGAATCTGTGCTAAGTGCTGGAGACCCAGGATGGGTCCCTGCCCTCATGCAACTCAGTGGCTATTGAGGATCACAAACATGAAGTAAAATTGTAAGCAAACAATTAAAGTGTACAACGTACTGAAAAGGAATACAGAGTTCTATCAAAACAGGTGACATGGGAATCTTACCAATTCCGGGGCATGCAGAAAGCTTGCCTTGAGAAATCTAAAGAGGCATTGTAACATAAATCATGAGTTCTGGCTTTTCAGTTAGTTCTGGTTTTGACTCTATGCCCTCCCCTTCATTTATAACTGTGATACCTTGGACATATTGATAACTTTTCTGAGCCACAGATTATTCATTTAAATAAAAAGATGTCATGCCATCTCATAGCATTGTTGAGTGGTCTAAGTCAAAAGAAATAAGATTTTGTATGTAAAGAGCGTAACATAGCACTTGGCCCATAGTAGAAGTGCAATAAAATGGTAACTGTTATTATCAACTTAACAACGCATGGGGTGTTGAGGGAGGAGCTTCTAGAGAGGAGAATTCAGACTGTGAGTCTGGATGACTAAGATAACACAACTGAGTACAAATATGAAAATGTAGAGAAAGGACTATTAAAGAGAGGGGAGTGGAGAAGAGGCATCATTAGTACCTTGATGAGTTAGAAGAGCTTCAAAGACACAGGGAATGCAATTCTCAAGTAGGTAATTGAAAAGTCTGGTTGTGAACACAGGAAATAGCCATATAAAGGCTTGATAAACAGTGTTGTGGATGGCAGGGATTGATAATGGAGAGGAAACCATGGGGATATATCCACAAAGAATTTTTAAATTTTGAGGGCAGAAGGAAAATATGAGTCTGAGAAGCATCTAGAGAAGGAGCCATGAGGATAGTAAAAGAAAACCTAGACAGCATCTGACATAGTACATATAAAAGTTCAATAAATGTTTCTGAATCACCAAATGAAAAAAAAGTCAACTTATCTAAACTAAAGGGAGGGTACATTTCCAGAAGAAGGTGGTGGTGCACACGTTTCAAGATTAAGAGAATTCAGAGATTATGAGCCCAGAGAAACAGCTGTAGATTTGGCAATTATGGGTTCATTGGTGACCTTAAGCAGGATGGAGGAGACAAAAGCAAGGTTAGATGAAATGTGCGAGGATGAGTAAGCAGCAAATGTGGATTATCTTTTAACAAGTTTGGCGGGAAATGAATGGAAATGGGAGGATAACCAAGGGGAGAGATTTTTTATGAAACAGGACTACGTGTCCAGGTAGAGCAATGAGTCCACAGAAGGGGACATATTAACAATGAAGGTGAGGGATAAGTTGTGGACCAAAATCCAGGGGAAATAGAAGGTAAAAGGATTAAGGGAGCTAGAGAAGACATCTTGAAGCTAGAAGAAGAAGGACAAACTAAGTAGAGATACAGAGATACATCGATGGGGAGAAAGGGGAACCTGAGGAAGCTCAGGTCATGTTGCCATGATTTTTTTTTAATAGAAAGACAGGATCTTTGTAGAGAATGAGAGATTGGGCATTAGATTTAGAAGAGGGGAGAAGGATTAAAATAATTACTGAGGAGATTGTCACAGGGCATCCCTGGAAGAACGAGAACATCATTCACCTCTCCAGATAGCATTAACTTAGGAAGAACAGTGTAAGTTTGAAAAATAAACCCTTCAAATAATACATCGATGATAGTCCTGAGAAGCAGTTTTAGTTCACTCACCCTATTATTGGTTTTAGCATTTAGCATTTTTGCTACCTGTCTCAAAATAAAACTCACTGGTAATAGACTTTTTCATAACAGTCCACAATACACTTTTAAAATTTACTTTAATTTGACATGTGGGCTTTTGTTTTCTTTTCATTCACACAAAATTATGGCACATACAAAATATGACAATGCTATAAAAAGAAATGATTATCATACCCATTGTTTAAGGAGCCAAATACACACAGCAGAGTTGAAAGCACATTAAAAAAGCACTAGAATGAAAAATGATGTAATTAGTCTTATAAGGCCTCTTTGTGACCAACTTGGACAGACTTCCTGGCCAGTGTGATAGGTAATGTAGAAATCAAATATTAGGGTGCCAGAAAACAGTTTGACACCGTGAGGACACTTCTTTAGTCCAATCTGTGACAAAGGCTAGAAACTCTACAATAGTAAAAATATTAAGGAGTCAGCTTAATTTGGGAAACCTAAGAGGGAAAAAAAAGACATCTTTCTGCAGGAGTTGCCTTGCAGGAAAGAAAAAGAGAATATAAGGAAGGGAAGGACGAGAGAAGACAACTGTATTTGTAATCCTGTTCCCATAAGTGTATCATTAAATTACCATGGTTACCCGAAAAAGACAATTCATCTCCAAACTGGCAGATACTAACAAGATTTAGTGCTATGTCTTTAATATGTACTCCTGTTCTACTAATAATTATGATGATAATAATAGCTATCATTTATTGATTGCTTAGTAGATGGCAGGTACTGTATTAGGTATTTGTAGGCATGAATCACACTCCAAGGTAGATTTTTTTTTAATTTCTATTTTATAGGTAAGGAAATCAAGACTTAACTAATAAGGGATAAAATCAGGATTTGCAGCTTGGTCTATATGGCAACAAAACATATGCCCATTCCACTATTCTGAACTGCAGAGTCTAGCATGGTGCTTGGCTTATAATAAGTTGAAGAGTGAGTAATAGTCTATGAAAATATCTACTAATCTTCAAAACCTTTTGTCAAGAATGGTGACGGGTCTGAGATTTTGCCCTACTTGCAAAATAACAAAAGTCTGCCACAGGTCCCTGAGTACTGGCAGAAGACACAGACTGCTGGGTTAGAGACAAAGAACCTTATTACTCATTGTAATAGCAGTTCCTCAAACACCAACTCCCACACGGTGGCATGAAGAGGGTCAGATGGCACCTGCTCACACAGTGAGTTGTGTGACAAAAGAGGATTTCTGGGCTTAAGGAACCTGTATATTTTATGCTGGAAAGTATACTGCCTGCCCTTTTCTCTGAACCAAAAACCAAACCGGTTGCCGTCAAGTCGATTGCAACTAATAGTGACACTATAGGGCAGAGCAGAACTGCCTCATAGGGTTTCCAAGGAGCGCCTGGTGAATTCGGAGTGCTGACCTTTTGGTTAGCAGATGTAGCTCTTAACCACTATGCCACCAGCGTTTCCAAGGGAGATAATATCTTTATCTTCCAAGGCTGTTTGCTATACAACATCTTTAAAAAGATAGTCTGGAACAAAGGCAGTCAGTGCCTCTGTTCACAAGACTTACATAATGCTAGAGACCCATGGAGAATTGTCTCCCAAAATCTTCCACTTACATAAATGTATTAATAGGAACATGCCCACAACCCATCCCATCATCACCCTAAATCCTCTTTTGTTAAAACTGTTGTTTATCTTTCCATAGGCTTTCTAGAAGGAGACTCTAGCCCTAATACAGGCATACTAACATTGTCCAGAAGGTAGCTTGAAATTGGAAGGAAATATATATGTACTTGGCATGAGGGAACTTGGCCACCTCTAAAAGCTGGTCTAAACTGTGCCCCCTGCTTTACCAAGTAATGCCAAATCAAGCCAATTAAATGCAGTTCCCAGGCGTATTCCTCTCTTTGTAAACGCAAAGAACAGGCAAAATAAGGGTCGGGGGAGGGGAACTCGGCCCCTGTTGAAATTAGAGTAGCTTTTCCAGGAGCTTACAATGCTTACAGACTCAACCCAAACTGATGGATTCATTCGTCTTCCACAGAAATGTTACTCAGAGTCTTCACGATAAATTTCCATTCCCATAAGCAACCTCTGCATGTCTCTTCCTTTGTGACTCTGAGAAATGTGACTGGCAAAATAGCACTGTATTTATCTTACTAATTTTAAGAGCCACCACTCATCTGTCAGTTTGTTATACTGTGGTGGCTTGCGTGTCGCTGTGATGCTGGAAGCTATGCCACTGGTATTTCAAATACTAGCAGGGTCACCCATGGTGGACAGGTTTTAGGGGAGCTTCCAGACTAAGACAGACTAGGAAGAAGGACCTAGCGGTCTACTCCTGAAAAAAATTGGCCAGTGAAAACCTTATAAATAGCAGTGGAACATTGTATGATACACTGCTGGAAGACGAGCCCCTCAGGTTGGAAGGCACTCAAAATAAAACTGAAGAAGAGCTGCCTTCTCAAAGTAGAGTCGACCTTAACAACGTGAATGGAGTAAAGCTTTTGGGAACTTCATTTGCTGATGTGGCACAACTCAAAATGAGAAGAAACAGCTGAAAACATCCATTAATAATTGGAACATGGAATGTGTAAAGTATGAATCTAGGAAAATAGAAAGTCATTAAAAATGAAATGGAATGCATAAAAATCAATATCCTAGATATTAGTGAGCTGAAATGGACTGGTATTGGCCATTTTGAATCAGACAATCATATGCTCTATGCCAAGAATGACAAATTGAAGAGAACTATTGTTGCATTCATCATCAAAAAGAACATTTCAAGATCTATCCTGAAGTACAATGCCGTCAGCAATAATAGCCATACGCCTACAAGAAAGACCAGTCAATACGACTATTATTCAAATTTACGCACCAACCACTAATGCCAATGATGAAGGAATTTAAGATTTTTACCAACTTCTGCAATCTGAAATTAATCAAACATGCAATCAAGATGCATTGATAATTACTGGTGACTGGAATGCAAAAGTTGGAAATAAAGAAGGATGGGTAGTTGGAAAATGTGGCCTTGGTGAGAGAAATGATCAAATGATAAAATTTTGCAAGACCAACGACTTATTCATCACAAATATCTTTTTTCAACAACATAAATGGTGATTATATACATGGACCTCACTGGATAGAATACACAGGAATCAAATAGACTACATCTGTGGAAAGAGACGATGGAGAAGCTCAATATTTAATTAGTCAGAACAAAGCCAGAGGCCGACTGAGGAACAGACCATCAATTGCTCACATGCACGTTTAAGGTGAAGGTGAAGAAAATTAAAACAAGTCCACAAGAGCCAAAGTACGACCTTGAGTCTATCCCGTCTAAATTTAGAAACCGTCTCGAGAATAGATTTTATTCATTGAACACTAATGGCGGAAGACCAGACAAATTGTGGGATGACATCAAGGACACCATACATGAAGAAAGCAAAAGGTCATTAAAAAGGCAGGAAGGAAAAAAAAAGACCAAAATGGATGTCAGAAGAGTCTGAAACTTGCTCTTGAACGTAGAGTACCTAAAGCGAAAGGAAGAAATGAATTAAAAGAGCTGAACAGGAGATTTCAAAGGGTGACTCAAGAAGAGAAAGTATTACAATGAAATGTGCAAAGACTTGTAGTTAGAAAATCAAAAAGGAAGAACACCCTTGGCATTTCTCAAGCTGAAAGAACTGAAGAAAAAATTCAAGCCTCAAGTTGAAGTTTTGAAGGATTCTATGCGCAAAATATTGAATGACAGAGGGAACATCAAAAGAAGATGAAAGGAATACACAGAGTCACTATACCAAAAAGAATTGGTCAACAGTCAAACATTTCAGGAGGTAGCATATGATCAAGAACTGATGGTACTGAAGGAAGTAGTCCAAGCTACACTGAAGACATTGGTGAAAACAAGGCTCCAGAAATCTACAGAATACCAATAGAGATGTTTCAACAAACAGACGCAAATCTGGAAGCACTCACTTGGCTATGCCAAGAAATTTGGAAGACAGCTACCTGGCCAACCGACTGGAAGAGACCCATATTAGTGCCCATTCCAAAAAAGGTGATCCAACAGAATGTGGAAATTATTGAACAGTATCATTAATATCACATGCAAGTAAAATTTTGCTGAAGATCATTCGAAAGTGGTTGCAGCAGTACATCAACAGGAAACTGCCAGAAATTCAAGCCAGATTCAGAAGAGGACATGGAATGAGGGATATCATTGCTGATGTCAAATGGATCTTGGCCAAAAGCAGAGAATACCAGAAAGATGTTCATCTATGTTTCGTTGACTATGCAAAGGCATTCAATGGTATGGATCATAACAAATTATGGATAACAGTTAGAAGAATGGGAATTCCAGAACACTTAACTGTGTTCATGAGGAGCCTGTACTTAGACCAAGAAGCAGCCATTCTAACAGAACAAGGGGATACTGCATGGTTTAAAATCAGAAAAGGTGTGCATTAGGGTTGTATCCCTTCACTATACTTATTTAGTCTGTATGCTGAGCAAATAATCCAAGAAGCTGGACTATATGAAGGAGAACGTGACATCAGGATTGGAGGAAGACTCATTAACAATATGTGTTATGCAGATGACACAACCTTGCTTGCTGAAAATGAAGGGGACTTGAAACTACACAGATGACACAACCTCGATCGCTGAAAACAAGGGAACTTGAAGCACTTACTGATGAAGATCAAAGCTCACAGCCTTCAGTACGGATTACACCTCAACATAAAGAAACAAAAATCCTCACAACTGGACCAACAAGCAACATCATGATACAGAGGAAGAGACTGAATTTGTCAAGGATTTCATTTTACTTGGACCCGCAATCAATGCCCAGGGAAACAGCAGTCAAGAAACCAAACGACCTATTGCATTGGCCAAATCTGCTGCAAAAGACCTCTTTAAAGTGTTGAAAATCAAAGATATCACTTTGAGGACTAAGGTGTGACTAACCCAAGCCATGGTATTTTCAGTATCCTTGTATGCATGCAAAATCTGGGCAATGAATAAGAATGACCAAAGAAGAATTGGTGCCTTTGAATTATGGTGTTGACGAAGAATATTGAATATACCATGGACTGCCAGAAGAACGAACTAACAAATCTATCTTGGAAGAAGGACAGCCAGAATGCTCCTTAGAAGCCAGGATGGTGAGATTTCATCTCAGGTACTTTGGACATTTTATCAGGAGGGATCCGTCACTGAAGAAGGACATTATGCCTGGTAAAGTAGAGGGTCAGTGAAAAAGAGGACGACCTTCAACGAGAATGAGACGGATTGACATAGTGGCTGCAACAATGGGCTCAAGCATAACAACGATAAGTAGAAGGTCAGCAAAAAGGAGGAAGACCCTCCATGAGACTGACATAGTAGCTGCAACAGTAGGCTCAAACACAGCAATGATTGTGAGTACGGTGCAGGACTGGGCAGTGTTTAGTTCTGTTGTACATAGGGTCACTATGAGTTGGCACCCTCTTGAGGGCACCTAACAACAGCAACAGGCCAGAACTGCCCCACAGACTGTAATCTTTACAAAAGCAGACTGCCGCATCTTTCTCCCAAGGAGTGGCTGGTGGGTTGGATCCACTGACCTTTTGGTTAGTGACGGAGGTCTTAAGCACTGTGCCACCAGGGCTCACTTATAATAATAATATATTATAAATAATAATAATGATAGTAGTAATAATTTTAAAATAACATGGTTGATGTCAATACAATTCGAGAAAAATTTTATTTTGCTGCACCCCTCTTTCTCACAAAATCCTACGCATTTTAGTTTTGTTCTACACTAGATTTCTGCTTCACCTCAATAATTTCAGCATTTCCCATTTGATAAATTATAAATAGTTAATTACTCTCTGTCCCTCCAGAGCGACTTAAATTATTACAGAAAATAGGAGTCCAAATTTTTAATGTGCACTAGGGGGAAAATATCACATTGGCAGTAATAATTGGTAATTAAATGCTCTTAAAATTATTGCTGTTGTCAGGTGCCATCAAGTCGGTTCCAACTCATAGTACAACAGAACCAAACACTGACCGATCCTGCACCATCCTCACAATCATTGCTATGTTTGAGCCCGTTGTGGCAGCCTCTGTGTCAATCCATTTTGTCGAGGGTCTTCCTCTTTTTCACTGACCCTCTCCTTTACCAAATATGATGTCCTTCTCCAGGAACTGGTCCCTCCTGATAACATGTCCAAAGTACATGAGATGAAGTCTCACCATCCTCCCTTCTAAGGAGCACTCTGACTGTACTTCCAAGACAGATTTGTTTGTTCTTCTGGCAGTCCATGGTATATTCAATATTCTTCACCAATGCCATAATTCAAATACATCAGTTTTTTAAAGTTTTCCTTATTCATTGTCCAGCTTTCGCATGACACATTAAAATTATTTAATTACTGTCTGTGAATATGAGAGGTGCTCTGATGGCGCAGTGGTTAAGCTCTACAGCTGCTAAGCAAAAGATCAGTGATTCAAATCCACCAGCTGCTGTTTGGAAACCCTATAGGGTCGCTATGAGTCGGGTTTGGTTTGGTTTTTTGGTGAATAGGGGAAGAACAAGAGGAAGAGGACAAGACAGCGTGATTTATTTCTCCACCAAATTTTTCCACCATTTAGTACAAAAGTCTCATTCTCTCTCCATATATGTGTGTGTCTGTGGGTATTACTGTGAGTGTGTATGTATATATTTATTTATTTATAAATTGAATCTGAATCTGAATCATTCAAAAGTTGCCTGGGATACTGTGTGTTCCATATTTTATCATCTCTACTCAGGCCCTATGTATCAAATTTGTATGTAGGTAAAAACACTTTCAAAACTCTAAAACCGTATACAGCTAATACAGGATATTATTACTGGTAATAATATAATCCAGACATGGACCATGCATTGTCTAAAACATTAGGAAAGATATAAAGATATAAAGACAGGTTAAGAGATACGTCATTAAGAGCATTGACCTTCAAGTTCAGCAGACCATCTTTGAATCCTGACTATCACACACACACAATTAGGTATAATATAAGGATGGATATAATATTTCTGATAGTACATATATATATATATTTTAAAGTACAGTGCAAACATAAGAAAGATTAAGTTTTATTGGTTTATTCTCCAAAGCTATTTCACTAGCAACCATTTTCCTTGTACTGAGTCTCAGACTGTGTGGTACCTGTCCCAGAGGACTTCTATTGATATTCATTTTGGCTAGTTTTGAGAATTAGTTTGAGGTTGCTGTGATGATGAATTGAAAAAATGCTAGTAAGGTGCATAGCACAGCTGATGGGATATAAAACAAACCACCAGTTGCCGTCGAGTTGATTCCGACCCATAGTGAGCAATCAGTTTATACATATTGCCCATTTCTGTATTCTTGTCAAGAACCATTTTTGTAATACAGAGTTTACAGAAGACAGTTCCTTGCTGAAAAGGATGACAGATATTTGGTAATTGACTCCAATGTATGTCTAACCATAATTATGAGCTTTAATTAGCACTTCCTTCTATAGATTAGAATTGTCTTCATGGAAATCCTTTTATCCATTAAGTACCATTTATGTCTTACACCAGTACACTCAGAATTAAGTCAGAACTTTTTCCCTATGAAAACAGGATGAATCTTGTAATGGCCTTTATAAACTTAATGAAAGAATACTGATTTAAAAATCTAGTATCTGACTCAATTATACACTTGTTTATGGAGGACCGACTACATATAATTGAGATAACTGGAAAATAAGCAAATGACATGAATCCTGCAATAATAAGATTAAATATTTTATTGTTGAAAAAGGTGATGTGGCATAAAATAATTTAGTATAAGATAGTGTATAATAGCTACACCATTCAATCTATGAGGTTTTATCATGGTTTTATCATCCCTCAGTGATGGTGACTCTCATTGGCTGCAGGTCATTGCTACTGTCAGACCCAAAGTTCAAAAGAGATTTTATTATGGTCTTGTAATGTTTTAAAGTGTCAGCATCCCCTGCTTTTTTGAACATATCTCTGTTTTTTATTGGAGACAGTAATAAAACCAAAAAACTAAACCTGTTGCCTTCAAGTCAATTCTGACTCATAGCGACCCTACAGGACAGAGTAGAACTGCCCCATAGTGTTTCCAAGGCTGAAATCTTTACAGAAGCAGACTGCTACATCTTTCTCCCATGGAGCAGCTGGTGGGTTCAAACTGCCAACCTTTCGGTTAGCAGCCAAGCTCTTAACCACTGCGCCAACAGGGCAATAATAAAGACTTGTAAATGTTTCTGTTTGTGGTACACATCATTAGATGAGGGAAAAATTGCAATCCCTCTATCAAACTCCAAGTGAGGATACTGACTGAGTCAGTGGGCACTTTCCAGGTTTCTAAGTAAGAGTATAAAATAATATCTTTCTGGTCCATTTGACAATGGTTATTTAGAATAACAAAATGGGTTACTGGTTGCAATCTGTAAAATTTGAGGTGCATCAGTCCATCATCAGGGGAGAAGGTGATGGTGAAGACCTCCTTTCCGTTGTTAGTGGCGTGTTTTTATTGTACTTCAGGTGAAGGCTTACAGAACAAATAGTTTCTCATGAAACAGAAGTACACATGTTGTTTCATGACACTGGTTAACAACCCCACAACATATCAACCCTCTAACTTCTCAAACTCTTTTTTTTTT
>NW_004444205.1:1224767-1226104 GCF_000243295.1 Trichechus manatus latirostris
GACGGGTTGTTTGTGGCACTTACTACAGCCACCAGAGTGGGTCGGTAATCAGTGCAGGGCAGGTTCCAGTAGGCCGTGCCTGTGTTCCTTGGTGGTGTGATGTCAAGTGCACGTTGCAGGTAGGCAGGATACAGTGGGGAGATTGTTATGTGTGGCGCTAAGATGGATATGGGCGAGAGGAGAGAGGAACAGGAGCCAAAAACATACAAACAAACCAAAAAGAATGCTAGGAGAGCTTGCCGTTGGAGTGGAGAGATGAGAGACTATGAAATGGAGAAAAACAGAAAGGGGAAGAGGAAGAAAAGAAAAGAATGAATAAATAAGAATCAGAAAGGTTAAAAACCACAAAGTTCCCAGGGATCCCACCGGTGCAGCTACGAGGTCTGGGGAAATCACTCTCAGGTGTTGCAGTACAGCCTGGCTAGAAGGCGTAGAGGTATACAACGCCAGGTATTCAGTGAACAGAAAGAGAAGGAAGATATAGAGAGACGAGGAACTGAGCAATGAAGAAAGACAAAAAGGAAAAAAGAGGAAAAAGAAAACAAAACAAATTAAAAAAAAAAAAAGAAAGGCCCCCAAAGAAACAGAAAAAAAAAAAAACCAACGTAAAAAGAAATGCTCTCAGGGATCCCTCTGCACGTCTGTGGAAGCCAAAGGGGAGTCTCCCTGCCATGCAGCTCAGCCTGGCCAGAACGGGCTCCCAACTCAAGAAAAGGAAAAGAAAACAAACAAACAATTCAAAACAAACAGACGAACAAAAGCCCCGGGATCCCACCAGCGCGGCAGCCCAAACCGGGAAGCAGCTCCACACTCGAATGGAGCTCTGCAGCCCCTCAGGAAGAAGCAAAGATGGCGCACGGAGCCAGGTACTTGAGCGAAGGGAGGGGGAGGTGGCAAGAGGCAAGTAAGAAATCAAAAGAAGCAGAAAAAAAAAGCAACACTAGCAGCCAACAAATGGCGCTCAGAGAACCAGCTAGTGTGGGCTGGTGTTTCTGGAGAAGAGACTGTGTCCGTGGGAAACAGAGGGGGCTGAGTGTGGTTGAAGAAGGGTAGAGAGTGGGAAAGCATATATCACAAATTACTGGAGCTCTGCAGCCCCTCAGGAAGAAGCAAAGATGGTGCACGGAGCGAGGTACTCGAGTGAAAGGAGGGGGAGGTGAGGAGAGGCAAGGAAGAAATAAAAAGAAGTGTAAAAAAAGTAACACCAGCAGCCAACAAATGGCACTCAGAGAGCCACCCATTCAGGTGTGTGGAATCCAAGCAGCCACTGTTTCCCGGTCAAGAGACTGTGGCCGTGGGAAGCAGAGGAGGCCGAGTCGGGGTGAAGAAGGGTGGGG
>NW_004444205.1:1226204-1322297 GCF_000243295.1 Trichechus manatus latirostris
TATCGCCAATTACTGGTTGTTTTGTCTGCCGCTGGAAGCTCCGTGAGGCTGCTTTCTCTTACCCCCTGTTTGCTGGTCTCTGATAGGAGTCCAAGATGGCGGATCCGAGCTGCATTAGCTGGTAGGGGACCTCTGCATGAATCTCTCCTCGCTCTCCATTCTCTGTCAGTTTTCTCATTCCATTAGGTGCTTGGCTGAGTTCTTTATCTCTTCATTTGATGTTTTAGAGTTTCAGGATTGTTGTATTCTCTGTTCAGCTTAGTTTTTCGGATGTTTGCTGTGGAGGGACGGCGTGGTGCTTCTGCCTAGAGCGCCATTTTTCGTCCTTGGGGTTTTGATATACAACATGGCTCTCAACATGAGAAAACTTATTCTCTGAGGGTCAGAATGATTGATACACATGAAAATGGGAACAATGGTATATAGTATGACTTTTACTGGAAAACTGGACTGGGGAGTCAGATGTCATCTAGATACTTTATCTAAAAATGTACTTTCATCATTGATTTTGTGAGAGAAATTTACTTGACATGTACAGTTCCTATTAAATGGAGATCATGCAGCCATCAGTTTCCATAATGAAAATTGCTGTATTATTGAATTATTGTGAATCAAATTGTGTTTGCAAATACAGAAATATATTATTAAGAAAATGCATGGATTTTATTGTAGCAATAAAGATAATTTTGGTAAATTATTTTTCAGTAATATCACATGGATTGAAAAATGTGAGGCATCTCCAAAGCTTTGGTGGATTCTGATGTAGCCTGTTTAGATTTAGTTGAAGAAAAAAGGGGAATGGGTTTAATATTTGCACATAGGAACTGTTTCAATGCTCTTTCTTTGGTTTTTATCTCACGGAAATTCTAAAACACACATTCATTCACCACATCAAGGCCACAAGCAATACTTTGAACCAGATTAAAGAGATTCAGACAGGGTTATCAAAGCAAAGAACAAGAACAAACTCTTACTTAAGAAAGTATACTCATATTATAGAGAGAAGGCAATCATAGGCTAATGTAGTGACGGACACATTACAGTTAGTAGACTGGAGGGAAAACAAAAAACAACTCTAGAACTCAGTGTTGTTGTTAGTTGCCTTCAAGTGGATTTTGACTCACAGTGACCCCATGTGAGCAGAGTAGAACTGCTCCATAGGGTTTTCAAGGCTGTGACCTTTCGTAAGCAGATCACCAGGCCTATCTTCCAAGGTGCCTCTGAATGGGTTCAAACTGAAAATCTTTCACCTAGTAGTCTAGCAGTTAACTATATGTGCCATCCAGTAACTCTCTAGAATGCAATAGGGAAAGACAACCTAAAGTGAACTTTGAGCAAATGCCCTTCCCCAATAACTGAGGAAAAAGGTACTCACATATAAGCACGTGCTTAATGACTGAGTGAATGCCTGGAGTAAGAAATGTGAGGACCACAATGAAGCAGAACTGAACCAAATAATCTCTTTGGCTTCACTGGCTAAGGACATCACTAGTTCCAAAGTATGAGAATTGTTACTGCTTTTAAGCTACTTCTGCAGGAAAATGCACGAGATTCTCTTTCCTCTGTGTGCATTCAAACATTCTTAGCAACTAATTTTTGTCGATGTTCTGAATGCTTTGGATTAAAAACCTTTCTTTCTATTGCTATGGAGTCCCTGGGTGACACGATGGTTAAGAGCTCAGCTGCTAACCAAAAGTTCGGCAGTTCAAATCCACTAGCCACTCTTTGGAAACCCTATGGGGCAATTCTACTCTGTCATATAGGGTCACTATGAGTGGGAATCAAGTCCATGACAACAAGTTTGGTTTTGGTTTGGGGTTCTATTGCTATGTATGTAAACATACATTTCTGAGCTAAGTGGAGCTACCAGACCATTACAGTTAGGTACTGGTTCCAAGTAGGTAGAACCAGGTGAATCACAGCACCTTTTGCAGAATCTTTTTCTGGTGAATCACATTACTGCCAGGTTGGGCAGCATCTCACAAATGCCCCTGTGGTAGTTTTCTTTGTCTTTTGAGGATATCGTATATGATTACATGTTCCAATTACATCATTACAACTATGGAGTAAAGAGACTAATCCCAAATTACGGGTCTCTTTTAAATATGCACACATTGACAAGTATTTATAATTTCTTTTAGTCAAAATACTTTAAACAGACTACTTTTAATTTACACTCAACACGGTTTTATGTTTAAAACTATTTATAGATACAATGATAGAGACTATAATGGCATGAGAGATTAATGCCATCTGTAAATGAAAAGGTTATGAGGAAAAACATATCTAAATGACCTAAGGTATTCTCTCAGTTCCTTACATTGTAGGAATCCCACAAGGAATAGTTGAAAATAAATACCAGGGAAAAGGAAAGTAGATATGTTGAAAAGTTACTCGGTAAAATATACTTAAAAGGCAAAAAATTAGTTAAATTTATAATTCGACAATACCAATTAAAAGCCAAGAAAGCAAGCTGTAATTTTATGATTAATTGTTAAAGATTTAGGGATTCCTCTCTCTCTGTTTTTTCGGTAAATTATTAAAGTACTTTTGTAGAATTCGCCATATTGATATTATATTTTCTGAAATACATATATAAGTCACCAAGTCTCAAATAATATGCATTATACATAATGATCATACTCACTAGAGACTCCACAGGAAAAAAGACCTGGTGACATTTCCCCTAAAGATTTCAGCCTAAGAAACCCTATGGGGGCAGTTCTACTCTGTTCTATAGGGTCGCTAGGAGTAGGAATCAACTTGTTGGCACACAACAACAATACATAATTATGTTAAGAAATAAATGTCATTCAGGGAAATATTATAGTTTAAAATATTTTCAAATATGTATATATAGAATGAGGTTAAAAGTATTTGGTGTCCTTGCTTATTTATATAAGTAATGACGGTGTGCTTTAACTATTAAGGTAATGATTTAATCATTGTAACTATGAATAAATAAACACTATTTGTACAATGGGGCCCTGGTGGTGCAGTGGTTAAAAGCTCAGACCGCTAACCAAAAAGATGGCACTTCAAATCCACCAGCCTCTCCTTGGAAACCCTATGGGGCAGTACAATGTAATCATAAATCAACCTTACCTCCCAATTTTTTCTTTGAAAAGTATTCTGTGGGCTATTGTTCCTCAATCTCTGCATGAAATTTAGTGCACATCTCATGACTGTTTGGGTCACTTTTAGAAAATAAAACATTCTCCTGTCAGTAATTAATATGTCCAGTAATAATCAAAACTCTGAACTTGTTTTAAAGTAGTGACTTCCTTCTTCATCCCACTACACCCCCCGCCCCAGTCTGGCCCAGCTGCAAGCTGGAAACTCACAATCAGGAAAAGTAGTTTGCTTTGGTTTCTTCTTTCTTTCCCTGCCATACATTTTTACATCTTTTTCTATCTCTTGAGAACTTGGTTTTGGATTCCTCATGATAAGAGTACAAGGAAAAGAGGTAAAGAGATAAGTAGAGTGTTTACTTGACTGGTATTGTGGTGATGGTCCGCAGGACGCTTCAGAGATGGCCGTTTCATCCCCCATGGTGAAACATTTTACCTGTAATTTCCTTCACTGTACCTCTGTTTTAGCTTAAGGCAGTCTCCTCCCTCAGCCACTAGGCATTCTATAGATCTTCTTGCAACTTTCTGCTGAGGTCTGCGGCTCTCCCAGGATTTCCTTTTTCTCAGGACCTAAATGAGCCTAAACCAGATCAGACATGGCCCACTTCTGTTCCATTCATGCATTATTTACTCTAAAAAATTTAATCCCAATATAACAGCAAACTGTATTTTAGTTAGCTATACAGTTCCCCAGCTAGACAGTCTACTCAGCTATAAATCAAACGGCAGTCTATGTATTCTTTTTGTTCTCCACAGAGGGTGAAAGTTTTCTCTTGACTCAAGGTGAAGATGAAAGTATTCCCCATTCCTCCCCATGGGGCATGACTCTGAGGCATACTGAGAGCTAACTCTTTACACTTTCGAGCCCTCATCTATGTGAGTAGTTAAATAACATGGCAGATGAAATGTATCTTGTTCTTCAACTGACACTTAAATTTAAAATCTCATTACACATATATTTTTAGTGTTTCTGTAGTATGTCTAAAAAAGAACATATACTATGGAAACAAGGTATCTGTCTTCTGTAACATGCATTTGGTGGAACAAAAATTTCTCTATAGTGAACACATTTACTATATGGGGTGATTATCCAACACACAAGCATTTATCTAGACTCTGAGCTCTTTATTACAACTAACTAGTTAACTTCTTTCTTTTTGTAATGTGCTAAAAAGAACTGTAAACTAGAAAATAAAATAAAATTACTCAATATATATCAATTCATGAACCAATATTCTCAACATTAAATGTCATCATAAGAGTAATGCTTTTAGCTTCAAATTCTAAGAACTAAATGCAGAAACAGCAAAAAAAGAAAAGCTTCCAGGGATGATATGTTCCAAACAAAAAGTGATTCCACTAAAATCATTGAGGATGTATACTATGAATTCATTATATGAAGACAAATGAGACAAAAAAATGTATGTAGAAATCTAATTCCCTAGATCTTTGTTATAGGAACTATTTGGTATATAATATGTGCATATGATTATGTTATGGTTGGATTCAGAACTTTTTATCTAACTATATTTTTTCCATAATGAAAAACTATTCAGAAAAATGTGCTGAATGTCAGGCAGACAATATTAATATGTTAAATGTCTGTAATATTAACAGTAGTTACTTATGTACAGAATACCTAACTTCAAGAACAATCTAGATGTTAGCCAAAGAGTGTTATTATTATTATCTTAGGTTAAGTGCTCTGCATCTACATGATAGGATTTGATTAGATAGCATGCTTATGAACATTTATCATAAACATTACAGCTAAAAGGAAAGTTGAGTGACTGAATATAACTTACTTTTTTTGTTTGTTTACAATTTACTTTGTTATGCTAATACTTGCTATGAGAATGTCATAATGATCAGATTTTCTATTTTGAGTTTTGTATCTGGTTTTTTGAATTGGCAATGGTGTTTATATTGAAAAGTAGAAACTTACAGTTAAATTGCACTACCAAAATACATTAGAATTCCTATCTAATTATTTTTAATTGCTAAGGATTAAATCTTGCCTTGTTTAACACAAATTATCAGAACTCCCACATTGCCATCTTCTAAAATAAAGTTTTCCGTTATTTCATTTATAAAACCATATTTCTCAATGGAAACTTCGGCAGAAAATAGAACTTATAATGACTCATTCATTTAAGATTTTGGCAGAAAACAAAATAAACAGACTTTTAGACAGAGGCAGGTTGGAAGTGAGTGTGAATATAAAGGCAGTTCCTTTGTGCTAATGGAATAGAACAACTCTATATCTTGTCTGTGGTGGTGGTTGCGGGAATCTATACATGTGATAAAATTGCCTAGGATTACACACACACACATGCACATACATACACATAAGTGCATGTAAAAACTGGTGAACTCTAAATAAGGTCTGTACATTGTACCAGTGTCAGTTTCCTGGCTTTGATATTGTACAAGAGTTATGTAAAATGTTACCATTGGGGAGAGCTGGGCAAAGGGACCACTCTGTAATAATTTTGCAACTTCTTGTGACTCTATAATTATTTCAAAATAAAAAGTGAAAAAAGAAAACAAACTCTTGAATATTTTAGAGTTTCCTGCATGGCCCTTAACCAATGTCATTGTTTTTTGTTAGTTTGTTTTTTAAGAGAGCTGACTTTTTTCACTATAGAATTGCTTAAAATTAAAAAAAAAATAACTTGGGATATTAGGAACAACATTAATTTCAAATGTACTAAAATAGATTAAAGGAGCCCTGGTGGCACAGTGGTTAAGTGCTTGGATGTTAACCAAAAGGTTGGCAGTTTGAATTTACCCAGCCGCTCCACCGAAGAAAGACCAGGCAATCCACTCCCGTAAAGATTACAGCAAGAAAACGCTATGGAGCAGTTCTACTCTGTCACATGGGGTCGCTATGAGTCGAAAATGAACTCAACGGCACGTAACAACAACAAAATAGATTAAAGGAGCATTTTTTAAAAAATCATTGAAACAGAGGATTTTGAATCTAAATATGAAATGGAAATATATCCATACATAAATTAGAAAAAGATTGTTATTTTTAAAAATACTTCTGACTATATGTGTGTTCATTTCTTCATGAACAATATCATTTATATTCATGTCATTGTTAGGAAATGGACTTCCTTTTTTTAAATTATTAACACAAGAGAATTTCTACAATTTATTATAAGTCCTATATTTAAGGGCTATCCAAAGCAAATAGGACCTTGAAGTCCAAATTTATTCCTCCATTCATCTACAAATATTTAATGTGTACAAATATGTACTAATGTGTACAAACATGTAATATATAAATGCTGGTGGAATAACATTTGAAGGAAAAGAAAGGACAAGCCCACTGTCCTCAAGGAACTTGCTTTCTACTCTGGTGAGATGGAAAAACAAATATATATGTTTCAAATAAAAATATCTAAATAAAACAAGGAGATTTGGTCTATAAAATTGGTCTAAGAGGAATTATTTGTATATAAAATTACAGTCATCATATTTAATAATAGAGCACAGAAAGTAGTATTAGTGTCATATTCAGTATTTAGAGGGGTCTCAAGGATAGAGTCTGTGTTTGTCTTTTTGTCTTGTATGTCCCACAGTGCCTTGCACGGAGGAAATGCTCCATATATACCATTTGAATGCATTACCATTGATCTTTTTGATCACTGCTCCCAGAGAAATAGGTTCTCAGCTTCGGAGATCAAGTCACATAGTCACCTCATTTTATAGACAAGAAAACTGGTTTGGATTTAATTTGCTTTAACCCATGTAATCAGCAAATGGCAAAGATGAATCTTAGTTCTGGTCCTCTAACTCCAAATCTAAGAGCACTTTCAGGCTGGTAATAATTATCTCAGAATATCTTTTGAAATAGTCTTAGTACAACATTCTCAACTTCATTCTCCTAGAGTCCTACCCATCTATCCATTTATGCTTTCCACAAATATTTGTTGAGCACCCTGTATGTACAAGGTATGGTTCCTAGGTGCTGGAGGTGAGGACAGAGCTATAGTGAAGAATCAGACCTAAGTTCCAACTTTATCCCTCTACTGTTGAAAGACAGATAAGGCATGTACACAAATGATTATAGTACAAGGTAGAAAGTGGCTAATGCCACAAAGGAGACAGAGATAAAGTGCTATGGAAGACCACTGAAAGATCAATGACATCCATCTCCAGAGATCTGGAAAGGTTTCCCAAAGAAAGTGACTTTTGATTTGGACCTTGAATTGGGAGGATTGTGGCAGTGGAAATCAAGGCAGTACTTGGGATAGGTACTTTTATCTCTACAATATAGTAACTACACCAGTATCATCAAATAGTTTGCTTATTTATGTTAACTAATTTCTAAATTTGAATCTGTGAACCTACAAATTTCTCTAAAAACTACACTCCAAAGTCCAACAGATTCCTAAATTTCCTACATAATATGACTGAGTTTTCTTTAGTAATAATTGCCAATGCTACCCCATCATCAAAATAACATGAAGTAAACTGCCAAAGCAGTCCAGATTTATTCTGTGACATCATCATGATGATCTCAAAAATGTCTAGATGGTAGATACTAAGCATCTTCAAAAGTGCCTAAATTCCCATCCTGTAAGATTTTTTAATCTACAAACAGAGGTTGCAGACATATTTTGTACTTTGCAGAATATTAAGGGCTAACTAAGGTGGAAGCACTTAAAACTAATATACCTGCCCATCTTGAGTAAGCTATCCTGAGAATCTTTCTTCTTACAACACATGACTACCAACTGATTTGTGCTAGCTCGGTATTACAATAATAAATATCATATTATGTCCTTTGGGGGAACTAACTGAAATATAAGTTCAGACAAATCTACATCCTTGTAAAGTGATGACATTTTGTTATGTGGCTTTCCTACGTAAACCTGACTTGAATAATGGACAATTAAGTCAGTGCATGCAAGTAACATCCTCTAGACTCATCAACAATAAATGCCTAAATTATATTTGGTTTTATCCATACTGATGGTATTGGTTTATTGGCCTGACTGTGGAGAAGACTGGAGGACAGAATAATCCCTTAACAATTACTAGGTGAAGGCTTCTCTTTAACCCATCACGATTGCTTTGTCTATATGACCTGGTATCAGACTCACCCTTCTAATTAGCAGTGCAGTCTTTCTCCACTATCTCTCCTCCCACTTTAGCTAGAACTCTGTAGGGAATTCCATGCTTGCCTGGCTGGGCCATGACTCATTGCTTAGATCTGGCCACTTTCTTCTCCTGGGGACATGTAATTCATATACCTTAAAACACAAACTCATGGTTTGTGGAAAGGGTATTGCTCCAAAAGGAGCAATAATAATACTGCATCCTGCCTGACCTCTTATCTGGTGTATATTTTCCTGATCATAGAGACAAGCTCTTGGATAGCAATGCCAGTCTTGCTCAAGTTCAAGTGCATTTTTCCCCTTTAGACATGATTTTAGGATTCTTAGTCTTAGCCACATCAGTTCCCTTAGTCTGTGTCTCATCAATCTTGTTGGCCCTTAAGGTTCCAGTCTATTAACAGCAAACATATATCTGTACTTCTTCAAAGTGAGTGTTTCATTTAACTGAATTAATTAATTTCTTTTTATTTTGTTAAGAAAAGTTGAACTAAAACACATTAGGTCAAGTCCAAAGGTTGTCTGAAAACTATCATTTTTGTTTCTACTTATCTCAGAAATGTAGAAATCATTTCAAAAGAAATAAAGGTTTTATCACAACCAGGGCGTGATTTAGAAAAAATAAACTAGAAGGTTTCATCTACAGTTTTTTTTTTTTTTTACATGTCTCATTTCTGTTTGGGGATTTGTCCCAGGCTTTTGGAAAAAGAGGGATTTGTATATCTGATTTCATGCTGCGCTTCTCCAAAGCCCATTGTCAGACCACACTCTAATGAAAATCAGGCTTGACTTTGTTGAATGCGTAGCTACCTAGTGGTCCCCAATGTCCAGCCAAAATCTCTATACTCTCAACCTATTCTCAATTGTCAGCAGCCATTCTTAGAAAGACCTGCTGATGTTTAAAGGGCTTTCTGTACCACATGGCATGTAAGGGATACTGTAATAAAAAATGGACAGTTTAGACTATCAGTTAAATAATTATGTTTACGGGGTATTGGTACTGTAGTTCCTTAGTTCTTTAGAGAGGTATTTAAAGTTGAATTTTTACAGAAGAAACAGAGTTCCTTCTAACGTCGGTGCCTGCAATGATTCTTGATTCCCATATGCCTGGGAGTGGTACACGTTAGGCACTAGTTGTCAAGCCTCATGAGGAGGATATCAACACGCCTGAAGAGGACAAGCAGGAGCCTGAAGCAAGTTGCAAGGAACCAAGAACCTCAGACCAGAAGACAAGGAGAATTTCTCATGAGATGCTAGTGTGTATAGATGATTTTGTTAATAACTAAACCAATTCTGTTCCATCTGACAACATGGACACATGTAATCTCTTGGAATTAAAATGCAAGCCTGGGGTAGGTGAGAGAGGGTTTGAAGTTCAGGTTCATAGTGAATATTGATTCAGTTGTAGACAAATAAAAGTTATGACTTTGCAAACCCGAGTTTACGGACCAGGATTTATACCCACTATAACCTCTCTGGGAGCCCTGGTGGCACAGTGGTTAAGAGCTCAGGCTGCTAACTGAAAGGTCAGCAGTTTGAATCCACCAGCCGCTCCTTAGAAACCCTATGGGGCAGTTCTACTTTGTCCTATAGGGTCACTATGAGTCAGAATTGACTCGAGGGAAATGGGTTTATAATCACTCTAAAGAGCCCCGGTGGCTCAGTGGTTAAGAGCTTGGCTACTACCCAAAAGGTCAGCAGTTTGAATCCACCAGCCGCTTAGAGGGAGAAAAGACTTGGCAATCTGCTCCCATAAAGATTACAGCTTAGGAAACCCTGTGGGGCAGTTCTACTCTGTCATATAGGGTCGCTATGAACTGGAATCGACTCGATGGCACACAACAATAATCACTCTGGTGATGGTATGAAGCAACACTAGAAGAAGCTGTAACTGAAGGCAGAGTTAATGATAAGGAAGCCCTTAAATACTGCAGGTCCAAAATATCCATTACTATTAGCAGTTAACAGAGATTGTTGTGAAGATCAGATAGCAACATGGAAAAATGTTTGTAATATATTATTGAAAAGATTAAGGTAAATTGCACAAATACTTTGATTACAAATGTCTAAAAATGAGATACACGTTAAAAAGTACCAAAGAACATACACCAAAGTGATGAGTAATTTTGTTTGGTTGCTATTATAATCACTTTTTTTGTATGAAATATTTTTTTTGTAAATTTTCTCTCATGTAGTTAAATTACTTTTCAAAATTAAAAAGGAAATTATTGATTAGTTCAAAGATTAAAATATACTACAGACAATAAGCATTATTATGTTCTTTCCTAATATAGACAAATACTTGGGATAATGGAATGAAAGGAATTGGCAGTAAGTTCTGACTGTATTTAGAGAACATTATTTTTCTGGATGTTGACAGACTGTCATAAAATTGAATTATGAAATTGTATATTCCAACTTTTACCTTTAAAACTTTGTTAGAGCACATACAATTTATACTCCATATTCATTAAGGGCCTACTGTTTGCTCAGGCTTCCTGTTACATTAATTTAAGTTTCTAAGGCTGTGCATTAAAGGAATACTTTTCTGAGTCTTAAGTTCCCTGTTTTGAACATAGGTTTGAAAGTAAAATGCCCATTTAAAATATAACATATATAACATATATACATATAACAATTGAAGAAGCAACTCCATATTTTAAGAAAGAAAGCATTCCCAGAAAATTGTACTGCTTTGCAGTGCCTGGATGTTATCATTGCAATTGTGTTCCTAGGCAGAACCTTTCAGAGGCTGTGCATGGCCAAAGCTATCAACTTGTGGGTGGTTGTCTGGTTCAGGCTGGGCCCTCACTTGACTGCATTTAGTAGTTCTTCTTCCAGCTGGGGGCCTAGCAATTTCTGCTCAGAATAATGACATACTGATAAATTTTGAAACTGTAGAATGATCACTCATCCTAATAATAAGTTTTTTGCCATCTTTGATTATATGACTTTTCCAAATGGTTCATGTGAAATTTTAATAGGTTATTTTTCTGAATTCAAATCCACATTGAAAAGAGGAGAGAAAAATGCCACAGTTGAATGATTGCAGGTAGTAAGGTGAAGCATAATCTTTTCCCAACAAAATAATGTTTTATCATAAAAACATTAACGTATGCAAAGATTGGCATTTTTCATAGTGTATCTGGTCAGAATATAACATCTAGATCTGTAATAACTGATTTCTCTATTATAAAAGATATAAAGCTCATATTAATACTTAACACATTAATGCTATTAATCTCATATTAATATTACTATACAATATGACAGTTATACTGGATGTGTTATGTACTACATAAATATTTTTTTAATTTATTTTTTGGTGAAAATGTACATAGCAAAAGGTAGATCATTTCAACAATTACATTCTTCAAGTTGTGGAACCATTCTTGCTATCCTTTTCCAAATTATTCTACCACCATTAACATAAACTTACTGCCTAAGCTTCTCATCTAAACTTTTGAGTTGCTGTTGTCAATTTGATTCCACATAGATAATTCTTTAAAAGAAAACAATGCTCAAGACAGACATACTTTACTAATTAAGCTAAACTATTGTTTGGTACAAAGAATACTTCAGGGTATAGTTTTGGTTTAAGGTTTAAAGATGATCCCAGGGCAATAGTTTTGGGGGATCATCCAGTGTTACTGGCTCCAGAAAATCTGGATTCCATTCAAAATTTTAAATACTTTTCCACATTTTCCCCCTTTTGATCAGGATTCTCCTATAGAATCTTTGATCAAAATTTTCAGTAATGGTAGTCAGGTACCATCCAATTCTTTTGATCTCATGGCATAGGAGACAGTTGTTACTACACGTGGATTTTTAATTCATTCTTTTACCCACTTTATGATTTATGGTACTTGATTAGGGGCAATAATTAACCTAGAAAAGAGAAACAAGAAAAAATAAAGATAATAATCCATTTCCCTCTGATAATTTCCAATTACTAAAGTCCATAATTTAATCTTGAATCAAATTTCATATCACAACCTAGAATATTATGTTTTCTACCAACTTTATATCTTATTGACTACTTTACAAATATAATTAACCATACCTTTGGCTTAGTTATATTTTAATAAATTTATATTTATTTTTTGCATATTTTCCATTTGCCTATTTTGGAAGTGCAAATTATTTTTTTAATTTCTAAAAGAAATTTTTATTTTTTGCCAAGCATATTGTTCACTATAATCAATTCTGTGCATTTTGGAGAATTTTGTCAATTTTATAGTCATTGCTGTAACACTCATTTCTATAAAAAGTATGACATTGTGCCTGTTCTTTATTTAACGGCAATTTATATAATTCATCTATCAGAAGTTGTGTTCTTTAAAAGTCATAATACAAAGAATCCCAGAGGGGCTTCCATTCCAGGAACATACTTAAGAAATGGATCCTGCATATGCAAATGACATGGAACCATTGTGAAAATAGCACTTTTAATTTTCTTTCCTTATTAGACAGATACATGAGCAGTTCAATTAGCATTAAATTACTTTGACTTCAGTTATAGTCATTATTGATTTCGTTTTTATGAAGTGTCTAAGATTAAATGTGATTGTTTAAATTTCTCTATTTCCCCCCCACACCCCACACACCCTTGGAAAAATTTTCTACAAGCACTGGCTTATATCTGTGAATATAAATGTGTTACTGCCCTAAACTTACAGATGTAATTCAAACATTCAAACTAAGGAGATAAAATATGAATTAAGGCCAAAGTGTGGTTTTATAAGTTTTGTGAAATTCTCCCAAAATGGATTCAATTACACCGTAAGTCTGGTCTCATATATTGGTGTTACCTGTAGTGTTGTCAGTATCATTTGGTGTGATAGATTCTGGCTTCAGACTGCATGGCCTCAGAAACTAATTCCACCTCTTATCAACCACATGAACTTGTCAATTGCTTAAACTGTTAAAGCTTCAGTTTACTCATCTATAAAATAGGCATTATAATAAATAATAGATACTACATAAGGTTACCTTCAAGATTAAATGATTCAAGTGCTTGGCACAATATCTAGCAAGGAGTAAGGGCTAATAAATGTTAGTTTTTATAAATTGTATTAGATATGAATAGTATCAAATAAGTACAAGTAGAGAAAGAGGCTACCTCATCCATATCATAAATTTATTTGAAAACTGGTGTCAATAAGAGATTTCAAATTTTTATTTTCATTTTCCTATATCACTTGCTCTTATATTTCCTATTCTCAGTCTATTTTCCTTTCTTTGTGATTTCCTCTATGTAAAGAAAGAAAAAAAAAAAACTATTTGTCCCATTAAAAATCAAAACGTTCATCATTTAAATGTGAATTCTGTTGTTTTCAAGAACAGGTAAAGACCTCTTTCCTTCCGATTTCTATCAGGAGAGCCTTGAGAAACCATATGTTTGGGGCATTTGCTGTGATTAATAATTCTACCTAATATCCTCCCAAGACCTACATCGACTTCCAGGGTTATATTTCTTTTTTGCTAACAAGAACAGTGCTAAGAAATATGGTTCATTCACCTGAGAGAAAGTAAGACCTTTGAGAATATACAACCTACATATGGATTGAAGTTCATTTTAAATTATAACTGAACACAGAGTTTAAGAAGACAAATTTGACAGTTAATCTTGGGGTCAAAACAGCTGAATGTACATATTTCACACTCTTGATCACTTTCTAGAGAAATAAATATGGCAGTAATTATAATATTTTCTCAGAGCAAAAATAATAGGATGGATTTTCACATGGATTATCCCATTGTATTGTTACAACAGTGTTGTAAAGTAAATAGAACATGATTTCTAAATAAAATAACAGTATGTACACATCTATGTATGCATTTGCATCCTGTCTTACTACCAAACAAATGGATATATTTCTTCAGTGATACATACGGTAAATGTATAAAAAATAAGTGTGGAAATTGGAAGGAATAATGATTGGAAAAATAAGGTGAAGTAAAAAAACAAACAAACAAACAAAAAAAAAACCATTACCATCGAGTAGATTCCAACTTATAGCGACTCTATAGAACATGATAGAACTGTCCCTAGTGTTTCCAAGGAGCAGCTGGTGGATTCGAACTGCTGACCTTTTGTTTAGCAGCCGGGCTCTTAACCACTGAACCACCAGGGCTCTAAGGTGAAGTTAGGAGTGAGCTAAGACACTCAAATTATAAGCATAATGTCCTATAAACTTTGTTCCACTTGGTACACATTTGTTTAACTTAAGAGTCCCATTACTTTTATAGATGAATGAGAGAATATATCCAAAACATTTCCCCAAATTCAGACGTCATCTAAACTGAGAACTTAGCCTGCATCCCCCTAACCCCACACACCGCCCCACAGGCAAGAGATGTATTTTATAGCGTTTTTGCCTCTTTTTGTTGTTGAAAATGGGAATGGCTAAATTTCAAAATTTTGTTCTGTATGTGGAAGTTTTGATGTATTCCGCCTTTGCTAAAACCCAAATAAAAAGAGATGCCATAACCATTTCCGGAGATAAATTTAGAACTTCAGAGATTGTTTTCAAGTCACCAAAATAAAATAAAATAAAAATGATTGAAGTTAAATAATTGTAAAAAACAAAGCAAACTAGCTTTTCATTTTGCAATATCCTGGATCAGAAGGACAAAATAAATGAACCATTTAATATCCAAACTGCTCTGAAAACCCTAGTTTAAGCCGAAAATCTGTCCTTTGACCATTTTTATTAAGCATGTCTGCTTTCTAACCCAATCAAAGTAAAAATAGCAGTGCTCATTATTTATTTGCTTAAAATACATGATGTTTCATTACATTTGGTTAATGCTGTGTTGAGTAATATCCCCTGAACAGTCTGATGGATAACTACATTATCCTAATTCCTTTCTTAGGATTTCTAGTATGATTTCTCAGAAGAACCATTCTAATCATGCTGACCTAGCATGAGATGTCCTGGAGGAATATGTGCACTTATCTTAGAAAGTATAGTTTAATCAAATTTGCCTCTATGCTACCATTTTGACTTCTCTTTAAATACCTAACATAGAACAATCATGAACATCTGAAGGCAATAATTCATACCAAAAATAATAGGCTCCACTAACATATTATGTTACAAATGAGCAGAAATATTAATATTAAAACTTCCTATCAACACATTGGAAACTCTGGTGGTGTAGTGGTTAAGAGCTACAGCTGATAACCAAAAGGTCAGCAGTTCAAATCCACCAGGCACTCCTTCAAAACCCTATGGGGCAGTTCTACTCTGTCCTATAGGGTTGCTATGAGTCAGAATCAACTCGATGGCAATGGTTTTCTTGGTTTTAATCAACACATGAGCAAAATAATTTTTAAAAACAAATTTAAAACAGTTTAATAATGAAAAACTCAGGTATTATAAGCGTACACATATTTATAAATATTGATCTAGCCAGCTATTTTCAACTGATTTGAAATCACATTTGTTCCCTTTGGAAATGTCCAAGAGAGACATTTACATACCTCCAGGTGGGCTATTAAGATGTGTATTTGTTTATACTTCATACCAAAATAAATACACATCTGATTTAAGCAAGAAGGATACAGTATGCAAGATTAAAAAGTGTTTTAGCAGATTCATGAAAATAAGATCCATTTTCAAAATCTCATGCCTAATCTGGTTTGGTAGTGGCAGAAACAGGGTAAACAGGGTGAGTGATAGGTTCCCAAGGTAATTTCTCAGAAAATCTACTAGAGCAACTTTGTTTTAACATCATTTGTTAGGATATAATGGGGAAGAAAAAAAAGTGTGTGTGTGGTTTTTTTTGCAATAATAGGATTACTTTTCACACAAATATAAGCGAGTTCTCCCAAAAACATATTGTTGCCATTGCTTTTAGATAATTTCAACTGTTTTACAAGGAGTTGCTCCATTTTTAGATGTAGGCATTCACATTGTTGAATTGCAAGATTAAATCCCTGATGAAGTACCGTATCTCTGAATGATCAGACTTCCAACAGACTTAGTCAACACAAAACTCCAAATCTAAAAACTCAAAATGAATTTGACGATGGGGAATAGAGCCTTAGGAAACAGTCCTGAGCATCAAGAGCAACAACCAATTGACTTAGAATCCTTTGTCAACCAGTTAGAGATTTAAGTCCTAACTAGTCTTTCTCCATTAGTACTTCCCAGAGTAGGAACAACACGCTAAAATCACCAAGCAAGTGAGGTCTAGGGGGTGGAATGAACTATTTAATTTTAATATTTCTCACAGTAGACTTCCAAGCAATTTCTGCTTCCTGCGTTAGGAGAAAGAAGGCGTTCGCTTTCCCATTTACAGTTGAAACCATTAGGGCTCAGAAACGTCAAATAATTACCAAAGATTATACTGCTAGGAAAAAAAAAAAGAACAAGAAACTAGTACTAGAGCCTGATTCTCCTGTCTTCTAATCAGGACACTTTCCCAGACATGGTATTGATAGCATTGCCTAAAATGTGTTTATTTTGATGTTTTTGTAGTTACTTTGAACTAACGGGCAGTAGATTGAGGTAACCATTCAATTCACGACACCCAATCTATGTTAGATCCTTTTCCTTTATGTATCTATGCGAGACTACACATAATATACATTCTCTTTTTAATCCGAACCCACATTCCATTTCCCCTCCTCCCTCTAAAGCAACCATTGTGCTTAAAGGGTATCTTTTTATTTGAATGGTGTTTTTATAAAATGTAAATTGTTTTCTTTTTATAAATTATCATCCCTGTAAAATACATTCTGTTAGATATTTTCTTTTCTCTCTCTCTCTTTTTTTTTTTTTAACTAAGCACCCTTATTTGTTAGACTCCTTCCATATTGCTAGGTGTACCTCTGCTCTACCACTTCTAACTGCATGGTGTGTACATACTGAACCTTTGTGAGCATTAGGAAAACTAGGCCTATTCCCCACTATTCATTTCCTTGCCAGACAACCCCTTGGCTAGGTGCTCTTCTATAGGCATAAGCTGCACATCTGTACACATCTGTAATGAGGGCTTTGGGAGTGTATCCAGCCAGTTTTACCTATCTCTTTCTCATTGATGGATACCCTGGTTCCCTCCATCTCCCACCCTTACAAATAATACTGTAATGAATACCTTGGTATATGTCTTTTATGGACTTACGTGAAAGTTTCCCTGGGATAAGTGCCAGTTGTGGAATTGCTGGGTCAAAGGGTATGTATAGACTTAATTTGACTAAGTAGTAACAGATGGCTAGGCAGATAGCTGCCGCCGTCTACACTACCACCAGTGGAACATCAAGGCTCCTATGTCACCACATCCACGTGGTTCCTTCTCTATTTCATGTAACCCTGCCTTGTCTCCCCAACTGTAGTGGAGGCAAGGACCATGTCTTGTACTTTGAAAATTGCCTGGATTAGAAATCACAGGAATTTTTAAACTAACAGTGATTATATTTTAATGCTGGCAAGTGAAATTCAACCAACATTCAAACTGTTCAAACTGATCCAAATTAATCAGATGTCTTGTTAGGTACATACAATTGGTGTTTACTTAATGCTTAACCCCCAATTAGGTTTGTTGTGTTTTCTTTTGATTTTATATCCATTTTGGTTTTTATTCTATCTAATTAAAAAATAATGATATAATTTTACCCATTGATTTGCTGTTGTAACTATGACACAAAATGAAAATGGTGAAAATAAATATGACACGTCTAAATGCGTCAAGTACTAATGTCATGGATCATGGGGATTTACTGTTGCAGTTTGGGAAGCTGGTATAATAGAAATCGTGATGTTCTTCTTACAGAATTTATAATCAGTCTGAGCCCAGAGATCTGACTTTCATGGTTAAAAGCTCTGAATTTGGAAACTCTTCCCATTGATTTGGTAATGTTCTAGATATTTCTTAAAGAAGGAATATTTAAATGTAAATGGCTCCAATGTGCTTTTAGATATTTTAATCTGTTCATTTAATGTAGTCTTTACTCTCTTGCTTTCCTAATAAAATAAATGACAACGATCTAACCTGAATCAGTTGTAGATAATTATGCATTCATTACTGTTATCATAAAGTATATAATGTGATGAGTGACATTGACTGGTCCACTCAGTGTATCATTGGAATTGCCTTTTCCCAAGCCCAGATGATAAAATCTCATTCCAGGTGCAGCTTGAGAGCATGCTTCCTTTGTTCTTTACAAAAATGCTGGGTAAATAGCAGGAAGTCAGTAAATACATGCCAACTGACTGAGTAATTTAAAAATGAAATCTCCTACTATTTTGTGACTCTATATAGAAAGTATTTCTCTTCAACTCTACATGGAAAGTAGATATTCATTGACTGCTTTGCCACATCTCAGCCTTGTACTTGTATGTGAGCACACACTACTTTTATGCCATCTGTTTTCTTGTCTTCCTTGTTCAGCTGCTTCTGTTGGCGAGGAATCTAAGCTGAGAGCAATAGATTAGTTGTATTCCATCTTATAACAGCTTCTCTATCTTTGATGCTTTGCCAAACACACACACAGACACGCAAATCCTAAATGAAATATTCTCTCATCTTCTTCTCTTGTAAATAAGCGTGGCTAATTTTAGTAGCAGTTGTGGGATGGAGGTGGGGGCAGGGCTAAGGTAAAGACAAAAACTGAGCAAAAGAACCATAAAGAGTCTGTTTAAACTGAACATCTCAAATTTTTCACTCAATGTTCTTAATGGAAACATTCCTGTGTTCTAAAGAATCGATGGCATCCTGTTTGTGGTGCTGTTGCTTACTTGGCTACAAGTGTCCTAAAATAGCTGCCCATATAATTTATTATACAAACTGGAGCATTTTTTATCTTATTAATAATTTTGTCTACAGCAAGAGTGAAGAACAGTGACTTTCAAATTCCCTACTTCCATGTTGACTTGAAAGCTCAAAAAGCCTCTTATACTTGATGCAGAAACATTAGAGAGCACCTGAAAATGGCCACGGTAGCTGAGAAAAACCCATAAAGCAGAAATAGTAAAGCCTATCAGATGCTGAACCGAGAAGCAAAACGATGACTCAAAGACATGGAGGGTGTGAAGTAGAGATGGAATTCATAATCCATCTGAGACTTGATCTTGACAAATATTGAGAATTTTAATATAAAATGTTAGAAGAAATTAATCATTACAATAGTGATATAGTTACCATCTTCTTTTACCTGCTCTATCTACCTGCTCTCAGTCCTTGATGCCTTGGGTTCCTCTGCTCTTCTTTTTCTATAGTGCCACTCTTGATATTCTCATCAATCCTCATGACCTTAAATAAAACACCTATATGCTAATGACTCTCAAGTTTACATCTTTAGCCCAAAACCTTCTATTCACTTCCAGACTTAGATATCCAACTCCCTATCAACATCTATAACTGGAAGTCTAATGGACATCTCTGTATGTCCAAACTCGAACTCTTGCTCTTCCCCATCCCAAACCTGTGATTTCCAATTCTTAATTGATAGCAACTTCTTTGTTTGTTCAGCTAAGTGCTTTGGTCTCATCCTGATTTCTTTCCTCTTTTCATACCTCACTAATTGGTTAGCTCTAACATTAAAATGTATCCAGAATTAGACCACTTCTCATCTCCATTGCTAATCTTCATTACTCCTTACTCCCACCTTAGTCCAAACCACCATTATCTCTCCTCATGACTAGTGCACTGGCCTCCCAAGTGGTCTGAATTCAATACTCCCTAGCCATGCCTCTAACTATCTATTCTCCACGCAGTAGCCAGGATGTTCCTCTTAAACCAAAGACTAGAAGGCATCTTTGCTCTGTGTCCAACACTGCAGTGGCTGCCATTTAACTCAGAGGAAAAGCTAGAGTCCTTACAAAGGCAAGCAGGTTCTTCATAATGTGGCCTCCTGTGCCCTCTCTGACCTCATTCATTTGTTTCATCCCCACTCAATCCACTTGAGTCACAAACACTTCCCACTGATAGACACAATTCTCAGGGCATTGGCGCTGCTTGTTCTTCCTCCTTCCGGATATCGTAGAGTTAACTCCTTCATGTTAAGTTGTTGCTATGTCCACTACTCAGTGAGGCCAATTTAAAATTCAAACATCCCTCCCATCATCCTCATTCCAGCACTCACCCAATCCAGCTATATGTTTTTGTTTTTGGTTCATAGTATTTATCATCCTTGAATATACTCGGTACTTTATTTCCTTTAATGTATATATTATATTCTTACAACAGGAATATAAGCTCCACAAAGGTACAGATCTTTGTCTATTTTGTTCAGAAATAATTGCCAGGTACTTAGAAATAGCTGGTACCTCCTATATGCTGAATAAATATTTACTGAATGAATAAATAAAGTGAAAAACCCAGTGACTGCAAGCAAATGAATTATCTTGTGTCTCAAGTTCTGTAAACTGAAGGGATCAATTTTGATGGTCTCTACCAGTCAACCAAGTGTAAATATGTGCTTCTTGTATGAATCCTGATTCAAAAGATCAAGAGTTTAAAAAAATAGGTACCTGGGATTTATTATACTATCCTCGCCGCTTTGTGTATGTTTGAAATTTCCCATAATTAAAAAAAAAAAAAACATTAAAATAAAATAGGTAGGCTCTGAAATCCCTCACTACTGGGAAAATCTTTGATAAACAGCAGTAACCTTGGATTTCAACTAAGCAACAAATTACCTTTTAAACTATATATTACCAGTTAATATATCATTGAAAATATAAATACGGAAGGCTACAGGACTTATTAAAAAAAGAATTCTTGTTTATCTTATGTCTTTTGCATATGTATACACAGACATATAGAGAGATATATAGATTGTGTAATGTGGACATACAAGCAGTGAGACACCATTAGATGAATCGGTACTGAATCATGAGTCATTCTGATGATAAAATATAGAGGAGAAACAGATGAGATCATGGATATAACTATTTTATAAAAATGGTCTCATCCCGTAAAGTACAGAGAAGCAGAGCATTATAAATAGGACAGTTAGGTGAAGTATGTATGCAGAAGAATGCAGCATTAGGATTACAGGAAGATTCATTAACAACCTGCAATATGCAGATGACACAACCTTGCTTGCTGAAAGCAAAGAGGACTTGAAGCGCTTACTGATGAAGATGAAAGACTACAGCCTTCAGTATGGATTACACCTCAACAGAAAGAAACAAAAATCTTCACAACTGAACCAATAAGCAACATCATGATAAACAGAGAAAAGATTGAATTTGTCAAGGATTTCATTTTACTTGGATCCACAATCAACGTCTATTGAAGCAGCAGTCAGGAAATCAAACGAAGTATTGCATTGGGCAAATCTGCTGCAAAAGACCTCTTTAAAGTATTAGAAAGCAAAGATGTCATCTTGAGGACTAAGGTGCGCCTGACCCAAGCCATGGTATTTTCAATCACCTCACATGCATGCGAAAGCTGGACAATAAAAAAGGAAGATTGAAGAAGAATTGATGCCTTTGAATTATGGTGTTGGTGAAGAATATTGAATATACCACGGACTACCAGAAGAACACACAAATCTGTCTTGGAAGTACAGCCAGAATGTTCGTTAGAAGTGAGGATGGCAAGACTTTGTCTCATATACTTTGGACATGTTACCAGGAGGGACCAATCCCTGGAGAAGGACATCATGCTTGGTAAGATGGCGGGCGAAGAAGAGGAAGACCCTCAATGAGATGGATTGACACAGTGTCTGCAACAATGGGCTCAAACATAGAAATGATTGAGCCCAGGGCCAGGCAGTGTTTTCATTCTGTTGTACGCGGGGTCGCTATGAGTTGGAAGCAACTCGACGGCATCTAGCAACAACAGGCGAAGAAAAATAAAAGGATTTGGAATTATTATTCTTTGAAAATCTAGGGAAAAAGATAAGGAAAAGAAAAGCCATAATAATTAAATAATTTCACCATGATTCCTTGTGGCTGTTTCCTTCTTATATGACAGACTATCCTGGAGTGGGGTACCAAAATTAGATAATAAAAATCACAGAGATAGTGAATAGCTTTTGCTTTTTTATTCCATCATTTTGTTTTCCTTGTCTCAAACTTTTTTGTTGTTTGTTTTATTTTTTATTTACATTTTGTAAACTGTTCCCCCCTCCCCCGCCACAATCTCCTGAAGGTTTTTGGAGCTTGATCTGGTCCATTTCTCACCTGAACCACACTAAAAACTATCTCCTGGTTCCTCCTCGATCCTCAAGGACATATTATATCCCACATTCTCACCTGAGCACGACTGGAAATGATCACTCCCTCCTTAAACATGAATCTTTTCAACAAATACTTTCTGCTTTATAGTTTTAGTTAGCTCTCTGCATGTTGTGTAATCAACCAAAATGGATTTAGCTTATTTTTTTTCTTTGTATTTCTTAATGCAGTGGTTTTCAAACTTTTCTGATACATTGACATATATATAAGACTGCCACACATGTAAGTGACAGCCCCTGGAATTGGGCAGTGCTTAGCTTACACAATCGTGTATATGGCCTGCAACTCAAACAAAAGTTTCCTGAGGCAGCATTTATTCTTATTGCCTTCTCAGGGTCCAACCTCAACCTCACAGAGGATGGCAAGGAGTAACAAGACTCCAAAGGAATGGCTAAGCAAGCATGACGTCGTCTCAGCACAACTCCATAGGTGTTGAATGTAGACAATGAGATTCAATGGGTTAGAGTAGGACTCTTTCATACTCACACTACAGCACACAGCAGGAGCATCAGCATGATAGTGCCAGTTCCCTTGCCCCCAAGTAACATGAGGCGACACAATAGGCCCAGATGATGTCTTACACACACAGTGGATTGTGCCACACCTGAGAAATCCAGGGCCAAGGGTTCAGTATCCTTGTAGCAAGTAACAACAAGAAAGTCCCCCTCTTCTGGGGAGCAAGCAGTCTAGTCATGCTGAGGTCACCTTGACCTACTTAAATGCCTAAGTGACTAGCTACAGAAACTGCTCAGTATCAGGAGATGGTTATGCCTTGTAATTTGGCGCACTTGGCAAGGACATACAGGGATGCATGTGGCCCATGGCGGACTGCCTCTCCCAACAAACCTGTAATGCACTATGGTATTATTTATTATTTTCATTTTGGTAAAATGCTGGTCAAAACCAAATCAATTAATTTCATGACCCATTAACGGGTACAACTCACAATTTGAAAATCATTGTCTTATGTACCTAATAAATGCCTTGCAGATTCTGGTTCAACAAGCCATTATTAAACACTTAATATTCGCCAGATATTGTGGTCAATCCTCAAGAGGCAATGTGTTATAGCAGAAGGATCATACTCTTTGTACCAAATATAGTTTAAATTCTCATTTTGCTACTTATAGGTAGTGGTTTAGTCATTGTTTAGTATACTATTTTTAATTACTTTATTTTATTCTTGTGAAGCTAAAATATGATAGTCTAGGTAAGATATCTTGTATAATGCCTGGTAGGTGGTAGAGCCACAATAAGCCCCATCCTTTTTTTTAACTCAAGAAAGAAATTAAGGCTATGTGTAGTTGAGTGATATGCAGGGGTCATAGACCTAAAACATGGCAGAAGATAACTTTACTGATTTATTGCTTTTTCTTAAATCATAATATTATTTAGGATCAGATCACCTATTTGATGATCTGAAAGTTTATATTTTACTAAGGTTTAAAAATTAGTCTTAAATCATCTGCCTTCCATGGATTTTTTTCTTTTTTTTTTTGCAGTGGAAAACAGCACCTAAGTTAAAGAAGGAAATATTTAAGAGGTACTCTAGAGAGATTTCATGAACATTGTAATTATTGACTGAACTCTTGAAATTTAGAAAACACAAACCATGTACACCCAGGATTCACTCATTTTTATCACAGTCACACACAAACTCATTCTATGCTCTTGCCAGTAAATGGAATATAAAATAAATTTGAAGCCCAGTGAAGCAAAAACCAAAGCAAACCAAACAAACAGAAATCTGAGATTGTTTTACAGAAGTTTGTGTTGCCTTCTATACTAGATGCAACTTTGAAAATTACACGGTTATTATTACTTGCTATTCATCAATTTTAGTTAAAATCTTTAAAGACAATATCAACCAAAATATTGTATTTACTTTTATTTGCATAAAAAAGAATCACTTGTCTCCTCTACCAAGTGAGCCCCGTGACAATGTAAATTGAATATACATTATTCTTTATAGTGCAGGATCATGCTGTAGTGAACATGAAACTATTGCCCAATGAAACTTCTTTGGAATGGCAAAGTTTTATATGAATATCAACCTAGAAACATTTGGCCATAGTTTTTATTTTGTAATGTTTGGCTTAACCATTGTTCTATCTTTGTTACCATTGAGCGATGATTATCGTAGCTCATTTCTACAGTCTCAGGAAAAACGTGGAAGCCTGAAATATTTTTTAAAATAGCTATTTTCTCATATCTCCTAGGTAGGACATATTCAGAGCCTAACCAAAGAAAATAAAAAAAACATTCTTTGTATTAATTCTTGTTGAGAAATATTTATAGTATTCCAGAGCTACACTCTTTGGGGGTAACTATCGAACTGGAGTTAAGCAATTAGGTCCTGTTGCTGTATCTTGTATGTTTGCAGTCTTAGTTACTAAAAACTCAGAAACATCAACCTGAAATGTTTATTACTACCTTAAAGTTAAAGTGAAGATCATTATTAAAATGGTACAGTCAAAAAGCTTTTATTATTAAAACAATAATGTACAACTATTAACACTTTCAAAATTTTGTTTATTCATCTTTACTCAGGAAGCAGAGTTGATGTCAAATAAGGCAAAGAATATTGAAGAATGTTAAGGAAAAATATGGTATAGTGCTAGGAGTCATGTTAATGGCATCAGAATATTAAATTTTAATATTCCTGTACTTTAGCCACTTAAAAATGAATCATTTTTAGCAATCATATTTTAGCAATCTGGAATTTCATATGAGAAAAAATATTGATTTACCGCTCCATCTGTATGTCAATACACATATTTCTTGAGTAAGAGCTAATATTTCTGAGTAGACACGAAATCATTTTGAGTCTATTCAAATGGAGAAGGGTGACAAACAGTGGATTATATGAAATGCAATCTTTTGAGTCAGCCCATGAAATGTACAATTACCTATTGTGTTACTCATTTTCAATGTAAACAAAGTTCCAAGGCTTATTAGAGTCAGAATATATATTCAAGATAATTTAGTACATACATTTTGATTAATACATATGAAAACTGGGAAATGAGTGAAATGGCTAAAGTGTCCCACTTGTTAATGGCAGAGCAAAGACCCACATCTAGATACTTAGCACCTAATCCACTCTACAGAGAAACTTTATTTCATTTATTCATTCCTTCAGATATTTTACAAATACTTATAATGTGCCAGACACTTTGCTATGTCCTAGATATAAAAATGGAAAAGACACAGGTCTGTCACTTAGGGAGGTTATGATTTAGCAAGGAAGAGAGCTACTAATAGGAAGAAGAAGACATAATTACAGTGTAGCATGGTAACAGTTGTACTAAAAGTCATCACAGGGTCCTAGTATTGTGCCCAATATCCTTTGACTGGTGGACAAGGAAGACCTCAGGTTTCACTTGAGTTGCATTTTGAAAGATGACTGGGATTTCATTGGAGTAGACCATGTGACCAGTATAGGAATGACAGGTTGCTTAGTGTGGGAATATGTGAGGCAGGCGGAAAACATATCAAAGCTCGATGGCAGCCATAAGTTATATTAAAGTCATGTATTAGAATGTTATCTTGAAAGTTATGCATCATTTTAAAAAGGATTTTAAGCAGAGAAGTGAGACAATTATATATAGATCTTGTAACGCTCCCTTTGCAAGCAGTGTGTATGAAGGAGAGGTAAGGGGGCCAGGAGACCATTTAAGAAGCACCGGACTAAGGCTGGTCTCTTACAATTACGAAAACAGGAAGGATAAAACATAAAGGATCTAGAATTAGTACAGAATGTGGTAACACAAGCTATAGGGGTTAAGGAAAGGGAAGAGTCTAGGAATACTCCTAGTTTTCTAACTGGAACTCAGAACTGTTTTCTTCTGTGAGAGAAACGAGGAAGAGGATCCTATTTGGGGGATGGATGATGAATTGGAAGGATATGTTGATTTGTATCTTGGACAAAATAGTTGAGGTTCCTCTTGAAGATGTGAATGGAAAAGGCAAAGTATCAGGTCATGAGTTCAACAAAGAGGTTTGACTATTCATCTAAATGTGGGAGTCATTGGCATATATATGGTACCTGAGGTCTTAAATGAATAATTTCTTTTATAAGCATAATTACAAAGCTGGTTCCTATGAGGCAGAGGTTGAAGATGTCCCAAATGTCCAACTTTTCCAAGCTGCTGTACCACTGCATCATCTCTAACATCAACTACTTCCTTTCCCCTTAATACTCTCCCTCCTGTCTTTGGGTTCCCTAATTTGCTGCAACGTCTCATAGAACTCACAAATCATATCAAGGAAATGGCTCACACAGTTGTGGAAGCTGCCAAGTCCCAGATTTGTGGGTCAGGCATAGACTTCTCCCTGGCCCTCAGTCTCTGCCCAGAGGCAATCAGCTTTCTGGCTCTGTAGGCCAGGAAGCCCACTGCGCTGTCTCCCGCGGGTCTCTGCTGCTGGTCTCTGCTGCAGGTCTCTCCTTCTTTGGTGGTGATGGGCTCCCTTCCCTGTTCTGGAATTGATTGTTTTTTAAGGCAAATCTGACCAATCCCCTCAGTGGGCCACAATTATCTTATTTGCACATCTCCGCCCAATCACCTGGGTGGGACTCACAAAACCATGGTTAGAAAGGCCACACACAAAAGTAATTAATCACACCACAGCTCTGAAGAGTGAATGGGTTAATGAAAAAAAGAAATTATAGAGGAGAGGATCTGAGGGCTAATGTGAAAGCCCTGGAGAAAGTTGACGCATGGTCACATGTCTGATCTCGTTATTACTGTCTTACTTTAGGCTCTCTTCCCTTCTTATTCAGATGACTGTTGTTTGCCTCTTAAATGATCATCCCCCTTCGCGTTTGACCTGCCTTCAAATCTAGTCTTCATATTGCTGCCTGGGTGGTCTTTCTAAAATCTGAAATCTGATCAGAGCATAAAAGCCTCCAATGGCTCTCCATCTCTTCAAATTCATTATCTTAGTATGAAACTTTTCATGATCTGGCTTCAGTCAATCACTCCAGCCTTAACTTCTTGCTGCTCTTCCAGAAATATCCTTTGGTTCATCATCATAGAACTACTTACTGTTACCTCTGAGTGTGGCTGGAAGATGTTGGGAACATTCTAGCCTGATAGTTGCCATTAACTCAGTGAAGTTGCAAGCAAAGTAATCTGTAGAAATGAAGAGGAAAAGTAGTAGTGTAGGACGCCTGGGAGAGAAGTAAAACTCTAGAATAGTGACTAAGATAATAGGGACAGTCCTGGACGGTTACTAAGATTGTCAGTCAGTGGTAAGAGCAGAGTTGAGGTTAAGAGCTCTTTCACTTCCCTAATCCTTTACGATCAAACCTTCTTCTAGATTGAAAAGTTGAATTGTAATTTGATTTTTTGTAGTGAATTGCTTCCTCCCATCCCCATGGGTGTTCTACAATATAATTATTAAATTGAGTGTAAAAGTGGACTTTATTTTATGGAAAACTCATTTTGGCCAGTTCAACATCAACAGCATAGAAGGAGAACTGAGGTCATTTTATGGAAAATTAAAAAGGACTATTTTGATTCTTAAAATTTTCATTTTCTTCTTTAATTCTGTGTAAAGGAACTTTAAAACAGTATGCTTTTAAAAGAGGCTATAGTTTCTTTGATGATGACTTTAATCCTGTGTAAGATGACAACTAAGTTAATTGAAAAATATGTTTGAAACTCACCTTACGAACTCCCCACCTGGTTGAAAATTAAACACCATTGAATATTAACGACAGTTATTTTGTTTTTCCTTAGATCATCTGATATGTTTTTCTATTCATGTTATGTCATTTGAATTTAAAATAATAATTCTCCACAATTAAAAACCTGTATGAATTGAAAGATATTTATATGTCCAACATATCTAAAAATCTCAAAAAATTGCATAAAACATTAGTACATTTTTGGAGACTCTGTTTCCTCTTATCTTCCAAATTCCAAATTGAATACAGGAGATAGAAATAATAATCAGATTATAATTCTGAACAATGCTGAATCCTTTCCGATATAGAACCTTTAAAACATGGCTTCATTACCGTAACGAGACTGCTCCCTCCTTTTGGTTGCAAAAGGGAATCTGGGAACTGATTATGGCTACGTGAAAATTGTAAATGTCAGATCTCAGTTTAATTGTGGTGGAAATATGTGGTAGCTCATTCTGAGTATTAAACAGCTGTGCAAATATTGGCAGAGCAGAAAGTCTAACATAATATAACTAATACTTAGATGTTCAGAGGTTCTCGTTTAAAAAGAAGAAGAAGAAGAAACCATGAATTAAAATCCTATGTAGGAAAATAAAGGTTAAGATGCAGTTTCTAAATCAGAGTTTCTCAATCCTGACTATGCATTAGAATCACACAGGGAGCTTTTAAAATAAACCCATGCCTGGGCCTCACTGCCAGAATTCTATGTCAATTGGTCTAAGGTATTAGTATTGTTTTTGAAATAAGTTTAGTATCTGATTCTGCTGTCTAGCCAGGATTGAGAACCACTATCTACATATTTCAGTTATAAGAAATAAGGTGGAAAACATATCCAATGTGATCAGAATTCTTCCTTGCACAACTGTCATGCAGTGATGTAGTTAACAAAAATTAAGTTGATTACCTGCAGTTTTATGATGAAACTGGCCAAACGCATCTTTCAAAGATAAATGAAATGAAGACAAGGCCAGACAGAAGTGTATTTCACTCTGTCTTTTGTGATTTCACATATACACGCTTGACTAGAACTACTAATGCTCAGTAGAACGAATCATCCTGACAATGCATTTCTATATACCTTTGGAAATTCTCATAAGTAAGGCATGGCTGAAATCATACAGGAGGGGTATTTATCTTGAAAACAAAAAATCCCTAAAGCAAGAAATTTAGCCATTATTCCAAAATGGTAATGCATACACACATACATGTACATATATATACATGCACATATACCATATTTCTCCAAAGATATGGAACTATAAAATGTGCAATGCAAAAGTTGTGTATGTATATACATTCACAAAACAAATGTAAGTGCAAGCACAAGCAAAGCTATACCATTGTCTCAATGAATTTCCTCATCCTTTAATGTAGTGTATTACCCAACATATTCACCTGGTAGAAGAAGACTAGGCTGATTTCCAACATAGAATTCACCTGCAAGAATTCAGTTTTGTTGCCATTAAAGATATATGAGAGAATGTGCCATGCAAACGCAGAAAAAGCACCCATTTTGGGGTAACAAGCCTTAGACTAAATCTTATTTCTGCCACTTACTAGTTGTATGATGTTTGGCAAATTGCTTAACTTCATGAGCCTTAGCAATCTCATCGATAATAATGTTATCTGCCTTGAAGTATTACTGTAAGGATTAAAAACTGTAAGCACCATGAGGACAGAGTGTTATGACTGTTTTGTTTCCTGACCTCATGCTTTTAGAACAATGCTTGGTACCTAACAGGTGCTCAGTCAATATTTGTTAAATGAATAAATGAAATATTAGTACATTTAATTGGCTACCTGGCACTTAGCAAGCGTTCAAAAATGGTAGTTAATATTATCCCTCTTTTGTTTCAAAAGATGTTTGCCTAACTTGAGTCATAAGGGAATTGAGATATGATACTATGAAAGTGGAAGTGGGTCCTTCAAAAAATTATCTGTATCTCTCTTGCACTAATATCTGAAATCTGATTATATGATGCTTAGATAAGAGCCAAAATGTACTCAAGGGTGGAACGATTTTGCCCTGCATGAGTGGAAGTCCTGAAGAATGTGGTTTATCACAGTTCTTGGCAACCACTTGCAGGGTGGCATGCTTTAAACTGGGGCATTTTTAGACCTAGGCTGAAAAATCCATTATGTATGTCATGCTCCACTCCTCTTCCCAGAGGAAGAATTAGGTTGTCTCCTTTTTTTTTCAGTCATGTACAGGATACAGCCATGCCTCCAGTTACCCAAATCAGAGCCCTAATAGCATCTTTGATGCCTCTCTGTCTCAAACTGAACTATTCCCCACCAAGTCCTATTGATAATACCTCTGGAATATATCTCTTAAATTTGATTACTTTCTATTATTCTCCTTATCTCTACTTGACCACCTTCTTGACCCTACTTCTTGTAATTTTTTTCCCTGCATTCTAGTCCAAATGATCCTTTTTAAAGACAAATTTGAAAAGGACTCCACAGTTGGGAGGGAAAAAAAAAAGTGGTTCCCTTTTGCCCTTGAGGCAAGGTCAGCACTTTTTAAATGACCTACAAGTCCTGTTGTCTTCTGGCCCCTGTGAACTCCATTGGTGTGTGCGGAGGGGGGGACACATGTGTGTACAAACACACACACATATCTCTCTATTTTCTTTGATACCTAAAAGCAATTTAACATTCCCTTCAATTACAATTATTGGCCACAATCATTGGTGGTTATTAACAGTATCTGTGACTTTGTGACTAATACAATTCAAAAACATTTTCTCATCACATTACAGTTGTAGATTTCACAAATATTGTTTGTGTTCATTGTTACTTCAAAATTATAGTAGTTATTAGACCTGTCACTAGCTCTTGTCATATGTGTTAAGAACTACAAAATTCATTTTTCTTAACATTTTGATAACTCTCTCTCAATATAACTGGTTTCATCATCAGAATGCCAAGGGTGTCCATCACACACACACACACACACACACACACACACACACACACACACACACACGCAGTTAAGAAGCTCTGCATTGAGAACTGAATTTCAGATTCTCATGGAATCCAGATTTTCTGGACCCACGGAGGCTGAATGAGCTCCTGAAACTATTGCCCTGAGATAATTTTTAAATTTTAAACCAAAAATATCCCCTGAAGTCTTCTTAAAACCCAACTGTTGTCTAGCTTAACTAGTAAAGAATGTCTGTCTTGAGCATTGTGCCCTTTTAAAAACTCTCTATATGGGATCTAATTGACAACAGCAACTTGAGAGATTAGTTTGGAAACTTAGGGGGCATTGAGTTTGTGTTAATGGGGGAGGAGCAACTCAGAAAACAAGGGTGAGAATGCTTGCACATCTTGGAGAATGTAATCAATGTAACTGAACTGTACATGTAGAAATTGTTGAAGTAGTGTGTGTTCTGCTGTATATATTCTCAACAACAGAAATATAATAAATTATTAAAAAAGAACCCCTGTGTTGTATTGTAATCACCTGAATATTGTTTGCTTGTATGTTTTCCCTACAAGATATAAACTCCAAGAGGACAGGCCTTGCTTTGAATGATAACTTCCAGACTGACTTTTAATAAAATGTTGAATTAAATTGAATTGAAATAATCCCTGAGATATGGATGTAATTTCAGGTGGTGATTTTAATAATAATATTAGCCTTTAGTACTAAAGATATATGAAAGAATGTGCCACTCAAACACAAAAATAGCACTCATTTTGGGGTAACAAGCCTTAGACCAAATTTTATTTCTGCCTCTTACTAGTTGTGTGATGTCTGGCAGATTGCTTAACTTCCATGAGCCTTAGCAATCTCATCGATACTAATGTTATCTGCCTTTGAACTCATACTGTATTATCAAGCTTAGCATTTTCAAAGTGTTAAATTTAAATCTTAGAGAGTCATTCATTCTCTAAGTACTGTTTGAAGAGTCTGTTCTAGCCCATGGGTGTAAAATTTCAGACTGACTGGATACTGGAAGGATAAAAAAGATGATATGTAGCCCTGGCCTTCAAGATCTCACAGATTAAGATCTAGTTCTCCAAGGGTAGACCAAAGTTTGCTTGGGCATAAGGTTGTATAACTTTTATTCAGATAACAATAAGATAGAATCTTTATCATCCTTGCTTTTTATCTATTCCCTTATAATAATAGCAATAATCATCATCATCTCAGGCAACAGCATCTCCAGTGGGGTAAATTTGGCCTGTTGCTTAAAAAATACATTTAAATTTATAGTCATATCATATTTAGTTTCATTTTTTCATAGCTTTTTAAAAAGTATCATTCTGCTATGACATTTTCTGGGCTTAGTCATAGAACTAAAGTGAACTGTTAGGGAACTTTTAATTAAATGTCTTTATTTTATTTTTTACTAAAGAACATTTTTAGTCTTCTGTAAAGACAAATGAATATCATTTGATAAACAACATAAAAGTGATTGAGTATGAAAATTAAGCCTATGAGCAGATGAGAGACTTCTTACATGATTCACTTAAAATTAATAATTGTCCATGGCTTTATACAGAATATCAGAATGGTGTGGTATAGAAGTACGTGTGTGTTTGAATTTGTCAATATCACCATTGTCTGTCTAGATGGATAAAAGAAGAAGTTGTGCATATTTATAGCAATGATATCTATTCATATCTCTAGAGGCCTGATAAAGAAGCCAGAGAGTCCAGGGTCTAAGACACACTTGACTTTTAATTCATTTTACTAAGAAAAAAAAATAGTGTTATATTGAAGTCTCAGTGTTATATTTTGCTTTAATTATTATTATTATTATTTTCTCTGAGCACTTGGCAAATAGGTTGTATCGTCTACTTACAACAGATTTAAAAAAAACTGCTGTCAGTTTTGGTCAGTGACAATGCAAAAAGTACAATTCAGTTCTACATACAGTTCTTACCTAATAAATTTAAATTCTTAAATAATCAGGTAAGCCTGAGTGGATCCACCAAAACTGTAGAAAATCATTAAAGATAGAATAATAAAATACTTTAGGGGCTTTTTAAAAACTGAATGCTCCAAAGGATATTATTATATACTAGTTTTACCAATTGCATAAGCATGGAGAGTTTTTTTTTGTTGTGGTTTGTTTGTTTTTAATGTGAGTCAAAGAGCTTTCAAGACATTTGAGTCACCTGCGTGGACACAGGCTTTTATTATATTAATTTTGGTGTGGTAATTTAAAGTGTTCTTCTTAGAATAATTGGCACTCTAAAATGCAATTCATTAACACATTTTTATAGAAAGTAGTGAGGGCTCAAATGAACTCAAAAAAACAATTTTAAAATGCTAAGATTAAAAGCATATAATGACAACACAATTAAAAATTCAAAAAACACAATTGAAACTAAAGAAAATAAATCAATGACTTAATAGGATTAAGGAAGCTTTGCCTTCTTTTCATACAAAGATAAAAAGCCACTAATGTGATTTTTTTTTAAGACTAGCTTTTCATGAATGGAGGTTTTAATCTATTCAAAGCCTAAACCAAGTTTAAGAATTCGAAAAAATATCTCTAACATTTTGATTTGTGCTCAGGAGAGTTTTGATCAGACTAACACATTTAATTTGGCAGCCTCCTTTTTGATAGATACGTTGTTGTTGCTGTCCGCCATCGAGTCGATTCTGACTCAGAGCGACCCTAAAGGACAGTGTAGAACTGCCCCATAGGCTTTCTTAGGCTTTAATCTTTATGGTAACAGATCACCAGGTCTTTCTCCTGCAGAGCAGCGGGTGGGTTCGAACCAATGACCTTTTGGTTAGCAGCTGAGTGCTTAACCATTGTACCACCAAAGGCTCATTTTTGACAGATATAGCTACCTCTTTAGTTTGTGTTGGTTACTAAAATGAATCAGTTCCAATGGATTTGGATGCAAAGTGATAAGTCAATAAACTGAATTCCATTTTCCATTGATTTTCATTGTAAAACTTTTGACTTTTTCAATGTGACAAACATCTCCCTTTGGAATGAATAATTTTTTAAATAAGTTAAAAATTGAATGAGGATGAGATTGTGACACAGAACGTTGCTAAAACTCTCTTTTCTTTGTACATTTGCAGCACTTTGCATCACTCCCCCCTCTAATCTTTTAATTTGCCACCTTAGCTTGCTTCCTGGACAGAGAAGCATTTCCTCCTATAACAGCTAATACCCACTGAGTGTTTTCTCTCTGCCACATAATGTTCTAGAACATTTATATTTAGTCATCTTCTTGATATCCTCGTTTAAATTGGTAGTTCTGAAATCATCAACATCCCCATTTTACAAATGAGAAAACTGAGTTAGAGGAAGGTTAAATAACTTTTCCTAGGCCACATTAGTAGTAAAAACTAGAGTTTCGGTTTAAGGTACTCTGACTCCAGAACATTCACTTAAAAATTTTATTTTATTTTTATATGCAACACAAATACTGAAAATATATACAAAACAAATTTACAATTGATGACCTATTGTAAGGTAAACCTGCTTAATACTATCCCCTATGTCAGGAGATAGAACCTTGCCAGCCACTCTAGAAACTCTCCACATGCCCCCTCTTACCCACCCCCCGCCACACACACACAAGTGTAACCACTGACTTTTATGGGAATCATATTCTTACTTTTCTTCAGTTTTATCACTCGAACATGCATCCCCAAAATTGTAGTTTAGCTTTGCCTAACTTTTTTTTACATAGTTTAAGTCTCTTTTAATCTGTAGATTTTTCCCTTTATCTTTTTTTTTTTTTTTTTTAGCAGTTTATTTGTTGAAGAAACCAGGTAGTTTGGTCTGAAGAACTTTCCACGGTTCACTTTTGCTGCCTGTGTTTTTGTGATGTAGTTTAACTTGTTCCGCTGTCCTTAGTGCTTCCGGTCTACTGTCTCACCTTGCCTGAAGATCACCAAGCTCTCCCTTCCTTCCTGGCTCTCTGAGGTGCTTCAGCCACCTCTGAATGTGGATGATGGCTAACAGGGCTGGGCTGCAATCACTTGCTTCTCCAGTAGGCGTCACAACCTCACATACATTCAGCTCTGAGGCACTGTTTCCTGAATGTCCATCCAAGGACAGGTTGCAGGGATGACCGTACGCGTGGATCTGAGGCAGAATGAGAACAATAAGGAATATATAATACATTTTTTCATAAAGTTAAATTAATCCTATATAACGAAGGGTTTTTTATTGTGATATTTCACTTGTCCTGCTGTTTTGCTGTCATCATTTTCTTTTTGTTGTTGTTCTCATTTTTTTGTATTTTTGTTTTGCTGATATAAAAAGTTAGAAACCCAGTGTCAGTCATCATTATGTTTTATTATGCCAATCTACAAAAATCCAAAAGTTTTAGGAACACTACTTTAGCCTTAAAAGTCCTACAGAAATTTGCAGTTTTAATTTTCATGAAAGAAATTACTGTTCCTAACCAATCCTGTATGATTAACATAAGAAAATTTTTAAAATAATAAAATTTCTCTGTAAAGTCCACCTGGAGAAAAGATACCTGTGATTTTTCTAAGCTTTTGAATAAAGCTTGTTCTAACTCAAATGCATTTTTCCACTGAAATTGCTATGCTACTTTATGGAAAGGAGAAAAGCAGCATTCCTTTTTTTATACAGAAAACTTTTAAAAGTTCATCTCATAGAAGGTGTGGAGAGAAAGGTAGCTAGGTCATTCTCGTATGGATGTTTATAGATCTATTCCTCAGACTGCTTCTGTTCACATAGCCCGTGTCATCAAAATCCATGTCCCTCATAAAACGACAACATAAACTCTCAACACAGGGACAACTTTGCTTTGTGAGGAAGATGTGCTAAATTATAGAAATTATTGTAAGAATTAGCCACTCCTGCCTATTCTTTTGGAATATATATTAAATAGTGTGATCTGGGGTACTTTATATTAGTGGGAAAAAAGGCAAGCCAACCTCCTTTTCTTTCCTGACTTAGCTTATTACATCTTCAGTGCTTGGGAATTGTGTGGTACATGATCAGTCACAGGACACTGCTATTTATTGAGCCTCCATGGTCACTGGTTGATGTGGCATTGAATATAACATTGTATTGTTGCTCCAAGCCTTTTTGCCATTGTGCTAAATGACTCAACTCATCAGAAGAAGTTTATAATGGACATATAACTCACCTATTTAGTCTTAATGAGATTGATTCGTTGTGAAGTTACTGACTGCAATGTCTTTGAGAGGGTAGACCTTCATTTCGAATAAAGATAACCTCATCTATGGATTTCAAAGCATGTCTGTAAACTGCAAGTCTGTATTAAGGAAAAGGGATGATGCTAGCTGTTAAAAACGAAAAAAAAAGTGAATGGGTTTGGAACTGGACTGCGTTATAAAGAAGTATTAAATTAGGAACTTCAGAGCATATCGGAGGTTAATATTGTTTGAAAGTTTATTTTGAATCCTCTAGAAAACTTTTCGCTCTTAATTAGGTGATGTAATTTCAACATTCCCGGGCCCACTGCTCCTTACAATATCAAAACCTTCCAAGCCCACTCCCTTTATTGTGGCCTCTCTGGGCGCTTTATCATTATGGTCTTTTGTTTTTTATAACTGTACATATTTTTGTTGTCTCCCAGGCAACCAAGAGCTTTTTGTCAGCCTACTTCACCTCCCCATCCCTTCTTAACATTCCTTTGTTGCTGTTTGGTGCCGTGGAGTCTATTTCAACTCATAGTGACCCCATGTAACAGAATAGAACTGCCCCACGGGGTTTTCTAGGTTGTAATCTTTACAGGAGCAGATTGCCAGGTCTTCTTCCCGCAGAGTGTTTGGGTGGGTTCGAACCGCCAACCTTTCAGTTAGGTTAGCAGCTGAATGCTTAGCAGGGCTCTTCATATTCCTCACACTAGATGAAACTTGAAAACTCACATTTCATTCTCTCTGGATCTCCAGGCATGCCGAGGTTTCGAAGTTCTTCAAATTACCACAAGCTTATCTGATGAATTAATTCATACTGAAGTGCTAATGAGAGGTGACTGCCGATTAGGCAAGGCCATTCTCTAGCCACTCACATTATAATTGTATTTTTATTAGTGACCCTCCAGAAGCAATTCTGATGACTGGAGTTGAAAGAAAGTTCTGGAATGATGATGGCCCAGTGAAAGACTGATACATGAGACCTTTGGCAGCAGCAGGAGTCCCTAAAAACCTCTAACAGGCAGTCTGAAATAGACATAGGTAAAATCTTGTAAAGTCCTAGTGACATTTTAAAGAGAACTGTTATAAATAATCTTGTATTACAAGTTCAGTCTGTCCTGCATTTATCACAAAAATACCCATCATCTTTTGCCATAAGAAACTAGAATTGCTGGTGTCTCAAGCCACAGACTTGAATTTTGCTGCCTTGATTTTTCCCTTTGGCCTTTACTGTGCAGATGGAATGGTTGAGAAGGAGAACGAAGGTGGTGGTGGGGGGGGGCGAGTATAGCCACTCTCTGCCGTTGCATTTGTTTATTTTCTGACTGACCTGGCACAGCGTAGGCGGAGGCGATGCATGTTTCCTGACATTGGGCCAGTGATGGATAGCCTGACCTTCAAAATGAGGAACATCTTCTCTGTGGGTGAGAGTATAGCCGTGCAAATGCTTTTATCCCATATTGCTCAGCAGTTTGTTACCAGTTCCGATAAAAAGTGCCCAACCCGCTGAGTTTGCTGGAGCTTGTATATTGGTTTTAGTTGGAACATTTTGGCAAATTAAGGGCTGAGTGAAACCATAAAATCGATTTTATTTACAACAAAGCCTCGTGGTGTCTCTCGGTTCCTCTCACATCCCTTTCCTTCAGTCTTTGAGGTTGTTTCTGTACATAGTTCAGCTAACTTTGTAATGAATTTGCATTGGTTTCAGTTAAAGGATAATACTTCCCCTTGGTGTCCCTTTAATTGATATTGGGCATGGTGTGCTTTCTTTTTAGGCTTTGCTTCACTTAAACCTCCCTTCCATCTCTCATTCTTTATCAAGAGTCACTGACAACTACTTTGTGGTGAACAGATTACATTTCCGATATCTATTCTGAGCTGGTTTACATTTCCTCCTCAAACATTACAAAGAAAGGATGATACAGCAATACATTTTTTATAGTGTTGCTTCAATATATGCACTGTCTTAAAAGATTTGAATACATTTTCTTTCTGGAAATGCTATTATCACACTTTCAGCACCTTTTAGGGACACAAAGGACTCCATTCATTTCTGAATAAACAGGAGTTGTAGGAAGGGGAGTGGCCTACAAGTCAGAAAACCTGGATTCTAGTCCTAACTTTGCCAACAACTGGCTGTATGGTTTACTTCTTCGTGGCCTCAGTTCTTTATCTATAAAATGAGGAGAGTGTTCTGGATCAATGGTTCTCAACTCTGGTTGCTCATTCAAATCACTTGGGGAGCTTTTTAAACTATACCAGTTACCAGCCCCATCCAAGATTATTTAAAAAAGGAATCCCTAGAGATAAGACTAGAGCAATGGCATTTTTTAAAAGCTTTCCAAGTTATTCTAACGTGCAGTCAGGGTTGAGAACCAGTGGACTAGGTTATTCCCAAGTCCTTTACAGCTCCAAGATTCTATGATTCTGGTCTCTAGCAAATCTTTTGGTTATTTTCTTTCCATCTTTGGAGTTAAATTAAAAGTATTAATTGAAGTAGACATGTGCTTTTTAATCTGCACGTGTAGTCCTCAAGGGAGTAATCAAACATCATGTGTGTCTTATGCAGTATATTTTTATACTGCCAGTCTCAAACTTTATGCATAAAGTTGCTGACAATACTGAGTCCTGATTCTTCCCCACCCCAGCTGATTTCAATTCCATTGGTATGGGATGGAAACCTCAACTCTGCATCACTAATAAGCACCCCAGGTGATTCACTTCAGGGGAATCCACCGACCTCAAGTCTAGAAACACTGTCCTAGACCCTGCAGAGAAGGCATTTTCTAACCTTTTGCTAAATAATAAAGGTGCACAAAGCACGACTCCATTGATTTCCTATAAGATGGCTGGAGTCTCTGTCTATTTGATTCAACAGTACTGCTATGGATGGCATTAGTGGCAAACTGTTAAGATTGTGCATAATAAATTTTGAGTAAATTTTGAATTTTCCTGAGAACAAGATGACAAGTTAGAATTGTAAGGGAGCCATCTAGTGGATAAGCCTATAGACCTGTTGCATTTTGTCTTAAGGTTTTTGCCTTACGCGTTTCAGCAGAATTTAAATTTAATTACATATATAATTAAGTGTAGATATAGATCTATACATTTAATATGTATGTTTATGTATTTGATTTTATATTTACATTATATATTAAATTGTCTTGGTTTTTTATTTTATGTTTTTGCCCTTTTTGTTTCAAAAAATAATTTATCATATTTGATAAATAACAGTCTATACTTTAGCTAGTTCAGCTGCTTTTATGAAACATGGATAGAGATGAATAAGACATGATTTTGCCATAAAATAAAATGCTTAATCTCTTGGTAAGGATGTAAAGATACGCAAGTAACTAAAAATCTATATTTTTTAATTCCTATTAAATGTTCCTTGGATTTAAATGTAAGAGGTGTTTTAGGACTTAAAAATAGTTTTTGCAATTAGAGAACGCAGATATAGTGTAAAGGAATCACAGTCTAGGAAGCATTATGTTCTTTATATACTCTGAAGTTTTTAACAGCACGTAACAAATGCACTGGACTGATCAGGGCACTACCAAAAATATACATAATGCTACTTACTGAATCATTTACAACCATCAAATAGTCATTCCTCAACTGAGCATGCTCTTAATTTCTTGCATGTTACTTTGATAGTGTTATAAAGATGAGTTAGACATTTGAATGGCAGTGTTTGCCAGTTATACACAGAGACAAGAGGCAATTTTATAGGACAGCATGATGCTCAAGACTTTCATTTTTCTAAGATCCACACGTTAATTTTAGTATATTGCCACAAGAAGCATTTTAAAAGTGTAACATTTTAAAGTACATTGAAGATAGTCTTCTATCACAGCTTACATTGTATCAAGTTCTTGTGCAGGGTCATGTCTCCTTCCCTTACCCTCAGGCCCATGGGGATCCCATCCATTTCTACCTGACTCAGCTATTCAAGTAACTCCCAGGTTTTCTTCCCCAGTGCTACTTTCTCCCACCCCTCCACTCCAGGATCCAGGCTTTCAGATGCCTGCTGGATATCACTTCCTGATATTCTTTCAGCTCCCCAACATGCCCAAAATCATATCAGTTATCTTTGCACTGCTCTTGTGTTGTGTATTTCAGTGAAAGGTTTTTACATTCCTCTCAAGGGTAGAAGATTCTAGTCCTCTTTAATCGCCCATTTTTCTAATCCTCCTCCCCCTATTTCCTGTTGGTTGTACCACTAAAAGCTATCTGGCATCATTCATTCAAGATACTCTGCAAAATAGGGATAATGAGGTCAGGTCCTGTGGCAGCCAGAATTCCAAGATGGCCCCCAAGATTCCCATTCCCTGGTGTACTTGCCCTGCATAATCCCCTCCACTTGAGTGTGGGCAAGACTGTGAATATGATGGATGTCACTCCAGAGATTAGGTTACACTACACTGCAAAAGTGAAGAGAATTTTGCAGCTGTAATTAAAGTCCCAAATCAGTTGACTTTGAGATAATCATAAGGGAGATTATCCTGGATGGGCCTCACTTAATCAGGTGATAGCTCTTAAAATAGGGGCTGGATCCTTTCTGAAGAGAGAGATTCTTCTACTGGCCTTGGGGAAGTAAGCAGCCATGTTGTGAGAGAGACACATGGTAATGAACTATGAATGGCCTCTAGGAACTAAGAGCACCCCCTGACTGGGAACCAGCAAGAAAACAGAAACCTCACTCCTACAACCACAGGAACTGAATTCTGCTAATCACCACCTGAGTTTGGAAAAGAATCCAGACTCCATAAAGAAACACAACCCAGCCAACACTTTGATTGCAGCCTTGTGAAACCCAGAGCAGAGGACCCAGATAAACTGTGCCTGGACGGCTGACCAACAGAAACTGTAAAGATATAAATGTATGTTATTTTAAGCAACAACCTTCAAACTAAGCTGTCTCATCTCATGCATCCCCCCGAGTTCTTATCTGCTGCAAACAGAGTTATCTTTCTTAAAACGAGACTGAAATATAAGCTCCATGAGGTAGGGGAATTGTGGAGCTCAAAGCTGTATCTCTAGAAGAATGCTAGCATGAGATATGTATCTTAGAAGAATATTGCTTCGTATCTTAGAAGGATGCTACCGTATTGTATGCATGTTATAAATATTGACAGACTGACAGAAAGAATGAATGAATGAATATCATCTATCCACCTGTACAAACACCAAACCTTTGATGCCCCCCCTTTACCTATAGAGGGATTCCCTTCTGATATAAGAATAGGAAGGCTGTATAACAAAGTGTTTAAACATATGGGTTTTGGAGTCAAAAATCCTTGAGCTCAAATTCCAACTCTACTACTCTCTAGCTTTTTGACCTCTGGGAAGTTGCATGACTTCACTGAGCCTCGGTTTTCTCATTTATAAAACATGAAAACTTCTTACCACTCTAGGCTGTTTTAAAGATTAAATAAGACAATGCATTTAGCATAACACAGTGCCTGGCCTGTGCAATAGATCAATAAATGCTAGTTCTGATGATAACTTTCAAGGCCCTCAACAATCTACATTTCCCTCCTGTCCTCCAGCCATATGAAGCAGGTACTCCCGTGTCTTCTGCCCTTGCAGCACGATGTAGAGAAAATGTACAGATGCTGGTTCAGTTTCAGGTTCTACTCCTTCTGGGCTATATAACCTGGAGCAAGTTTCTTTGTAGCCCCAGTTTGGTTACCTGTGAAATGGGGATAATTTTAATATATAGCTCACAAGTTTATCTTGCCTCTATCCCTACATAAATCAGCCACATAGAGCCACTTGCTATAAGGATGATGTGATGGCTGTTTTTCAAAATATTATAAAGTATGTCTTTATGAAGACCCACGCAAAGGTTTTCTCATATTACTATTAGAAGTAGTTATGCAGCTCCTGAATAATTCATTTTTTGTTTTGTTTTTAATTTGACCAGGCTTTCCTCTGTCACTTAGCTGCTAACTGAAACAATCTGTACTTGCTTTATTCCAGAACTTGTTCTACATCTCTATCTTTGTCTTTTTTTTCCCCCCCTTACCAATTTCTAATTTATGTTTTCCTCCTCTGTTTAGGTAAATTATCTTAAATTCTTTCTGGAAAAAAAAAGCAGAGTTATAGTAAATGTATACATATTTTTCAAGGTTGTTAACATATATAAAAAACACTATACAAGTATCATTTGTGTGAGTGTATGTGTGTTTTAATGGTAGAATTAACAGATTGTTAAGATAAGATAAGCTGATATGGGAAAACTGATACCAAAGCAAAATTCTGTAAAAACAAGTCCCATTTATCGCCATTGAGTATTTCATAGATGCAATTCATGAAAAGGCAAACATAGTGATTTTTTTATACCACTCATTTAATTAAAATATCCCAAATGCTGTAGCATAAGGAAGTACATGTCCTAGGCAGACTGTAATTTAATGAACTAATGTTGATATTGAAATTGGCACACTCTTCCCTCGCAGAGGTACGGCTGAATCTATGCTATAACCAGTCGCTTTTCCACATGATTCCATTTGAAAGTCAATTGGTGAATCATCGCTGATGCCTCATTGAACATAATATTGAGCAGCAGATTTCTGTACTCTACTGATGTGCTTAAGCAGCACCAAACAGCCAGACACATCAATAGAAATATTGGTCAGATCATTTGTCTACTATTCTCTAGCGAAAACAGACTCAGAACTTTCTAATTTTTAACTGTTTGGGTCACTCTATTCTAATAAAACATGCTTCTGTATGGAGACATGCTAACACTTCATAGTGGAGAAATAATCAAGAGGCTTAATTGAAATAAAACCGCATTTGTAGATGTAGTCCGTCTTTCAAATAATTCAAGCACTATTCGGTTTGCAGACTTAAAAGTAAATAACTACTCTATGACTTTATTGAACAAGGATATGCCAAGTATTACCAAAGTTATGCTATATGTTGAATTGGGGGACCGATTACACTATGAGATTATTAGCAAGATGATCAAGCTCTATTCTGGTTAGTTTAGACAGACTGCATTCTATGCTGGCCCTCACTGACTTGAACCAAAAAGATAAACTGCTTGTGTAGGCAGCAAAAATTAAACTCTTTTAGGGTATTTATCCTTTTCCTTAACTTTTTTTCCAGTTCATGGTCACAACTGCAACATCTTAGATATTCAACATTAGAAATATGGACATCTGTATTGAATTGATATTGTGAAATTGGTATTCAGATAAATAAAACCATCCCTTGCAATAGTGGGCGAGCACTTGCCTTTCACCTAGAGCCAAGTTCGTTAGAAATTCATGCGCACAGCCCAGAGAAAAACAGAGTTTTTATGAGGTTTCAACAAGTAATATATCTGCATGATGGGTTGTTCCAAGAAACTGAGCAAATGAAAATGTCAGTTTGCAGAAACTGTCAAAACCAGCATAACCTAATTTAGAATTGCTGCTTATTTAATAAACCACCAGTAGCCCTACCAGATAAAGTTCTGCCAGTTTTGCAGAAAAGTACTCATTTCTATTGCACTTAAGATAGGTTTATAGACACCCTAGGCTCTGCTAATGGGAAAAGAGCATTAATTAAATACAGCACCCAATCACTAAACAGCTGCACGCACAGTTAGTGTCCTTAGCTATGAGATGCCAGAACTCTTGATCTGAGCAAACCTTGATATGTCAAAGTGAGACTCCAGTTTGCATGCAGTTATAAAACAGGATGACTTGCTCTGTGATTTGACCATGGCACACCCCCTAAAAATATAAATTGGTAAGTAATTTTATTAATGTACATTACTTGAGTTGGCATTGCATGTTATCCACTTAAAATTGTTTAATATAGTAACTTCTACAAGCAGTACCAAAACCAAACGCATTGTTGTCAAGGCAATTCTGACTCATAGGGACCCCGTAGGACAGAGTAGAACTGCCCACATAGGGTTTCCAAGGAGCGGTTGGTGGATTCGAACTGCTGACCTTTTGGTTAGCAGCCAAGCTCTTAACCATTGTGCCACCAGGGCTCCTCTGGGAGCAGTGGCAGGTACTTATTCTGGACCCTTAGTGTTTGCAGCCATACACCCTCTTTGTGAACATCACCTCTGATTTCGTTGTGAAACCAGTGTGTTAGGCTGGTAATGGGTAGCCGTGCTTCATAGAGAGTACACACACGTTCAGTGGAGCACATTGACCTCTGCGTTTCTAAACTAGCAGTGAAGACACATTGAAGGAGATGGAGCAGGAGATGACAAGAGTATGGGAGGAGGAAAGGTATGTGGAGAGGCACAGAATAATTTGATTGCGAGTTTCAAAGACAGACAGCAAAAGAATGTAATCACTCATTTCTCTGCGGGTCAGCACAATAGAAATTTATGGGGAGACTGTGGAGGGAACGATTTGGGAGCGGCTGAATGAAGGCAGTCCCTATGATATGGAGACTTCATTATTGCTGAGAATGGAAAGAAATGCAAAAGCACAGTGCACCGGTCTGGCAGCAAGCTGTGCTTTCTCAGCACAGTAGATTCCTATTGCTCAAGAGTATTAGAGAAAGACCGACACACCTGCCTCTGTTATTCTCGAGCTGAATGATGATTACAGAACTTATAAATGGCCTTTCTTTCCTCTCTCTAATGTTTCCTCATATGTGGGAGAAGGTAGATTATCTGGCTATCTAAACATTAACTGGGATTGTTATATCATGCAGTGGGTGTTCTATGAATGGTTTTGATTGACAGTTTTAGATAATGCAATGTTGTTGTTTTTTGAACATCTTTAATCATAGGCTCCCAACTTTATATTTATTCTGCTTTCACCATCTATTATTGTCATTTTGGCTCCACAGTCCTCTAACCTAGAGTCATATTGACACATTTTTGTCATTGTGCAAAATTACTTTGCCACAACCTCACCCTTGTGTAATTCATTTTCATGTGATATTCCTTAACTATTTCCTCAATCACGTACAAATCTGGGAGTCACCTCATCCAACGTAACAACCTCTCACATGGTTTCTTTACTCTAACTTGTCTGCACTTCTTTCTAGCAAATACACATCACCTAGACCCAGTTTGATCATCTGTTATGTTTGGGAGAGTAGACACATCATTTTGGCGATAGCTTCAGTTATTCACGATTGTTCATCATGAAACCACAATCACCTGTAGTAACTAATAGACATGTTGGCAGGCACATTGTCAGCCTTAGAGGGTAGATGTGGGCATGTGTAATCTGGAGAACAAAATGTTGAAGAAGTCAGAGGCAGACGTGGCTGTCATCAGTCGTAGAATCTTATTAGGTCATGGACTAGAACTTTATTTTCCAAACAAAAAATGGATAATCCCTCTTTCCCTTATCAATGACTTCTTAGTATCTCCTGAATTAGTGTTGCAAATAATGAATTTCTACAGACGATTTTTATTTCTCTATATTTTACAAAGCATTCATTCAAAAATATGACAACCTTTAAAAATAAGTTTTATTTACCCAATATGCCTTCCAAACTAAGAAAAATGGAAATATTAATAAGAAAACATTTCTCTTCATGTTTTGTGTTGCAATTGTATAATCTGACTCATTTGCATTTGTCTATGTAGAATTTATCTTGGATAGTCTCATCTTCGCTCCAGAAGGTGGAATAGTTGTCTCCTTTGTCATTAGTCTTGCTTTATGTGATGGAGAATTGCTGAATTATACTACTTTTTTAAAATATAATCTTTTTTTTACACGAAGACCTTCTTGAATATCACAGCACATTCAATTTTCAATAATCAATAGTAAGTGTTAAAAAAAAAGTAGTATATATTAAAGTTCTATTGCTGCTGTAACAAATTACCAAAAACTCCGTGTTTTAAAGAACACAAATTTATTAGCTTACAGTTCTGGAGGTTAGAAACCCAACACAAGTCTCACTGGCTAAAATCAACATGTCAGCAGGGCTCCATTCCTTTCTGGAATCTCTATGGGAGTATCCATTTCCTCGCCTTTTCCAGCTTCTAGAAACTGAAGGCATTCCTCAGCTCATGACCCCCTCCAGCCCCCTCCTCCATCTGTCTGATCATTCTTCCATAGTCACATATTCCTCTCTGACTTTCATCTTCTGCCTCCCTCTTTCAATTTTAAGGACCCTTGTGATTATATGGGAACCACCTGGATACTCTAAGATAATCTTTCTATATTATCCAAGAAAGGACAGCTGATTAACAATGTTAATTCCATCTGCAACCTTAATTCCCCTTTGCCATAGAACCTACCATATTCACAGGTTCCGGGATTGGACATCTTCTGGGGGCCATTATTCTGCTTACCACATAGTTGTATGAGGGTATGTAAATATATTTGTTACCAAAGTATGCCCATGAAAGCAAGCATGAGTAAATAGATGAAGTACTTTTATGTTTTCAACTTTGGCACTAGGTGTTTACCTACAGAATGAAAAGAAATCAACCTGATTATACAGTGTGAACTTGGAATCAATTTGAGGGCTAGAAGCTGTTCATACAAATAAATTCATGTACACAACTTCTGAAATTTGAGGACAAGCTCATGAAATTTTCCTCAACAAAAAGTAATAGTCTGTGACAGTAATATATAGAGAAAATTCCAGATTATAACTTCAGATTATAAAGAGAACCAATGCAGAAATTTGCTAATATCTCCAAATTTCTACTGTGAGACACTAAGCATTTCTCATGTCTCCTTGACCTATATTCCCTGAAGAAAACTTTTGTGTGTGTGTCTGTTCTGCCAAATGCTACTATTTTTCAAGCCCAATTCTAATTCCCTAAATTGAGGCATAAAGAGGATTAAGAGCAAGCTCTCAATAATCACTCTCTCATCCAGAATGTCATTGACATTGTCACACTGAGTGAGTACCACGTGAAACTTTTGTTGTAGGGTTGAAACATTTACATATTGGGGTGAAAAGATATGATAGTTTTGATTATTCCTATGAAAATAGGGCATCAGAAGAGATACGATACAGGGTTATATTCTTAAGGCCAACATGGTGTGTAATGACATTGAGTAAGATAAAAAATGGATTTAGGGAACCCCTCCCATGTCTTCACCATGATACAGTAGGAAAAAGTGTTGGATGAGGATACTAGAGACCTAGTTTCTAGTCCTGGCTCTATCTCTAATTATCTGTGTCCTTCTGAACAAGGACCTCTTTTTGCCTCATTTTCCTCATTATAAAAATGAGTTTAGGTGGAATTATCACTGAAGTCCTGCATCATTCAAAACTTTTGTGATGTTGTGCTGTATTCCCAGTCTTGGCAGGCCACCACTTGCTTCAAATTATCTATGGTGGTTCATGAGAGAATGCGGGGAACAAAAAAGGAAAGATAGCAAATATATGTGATATGACAAAGATTTTACAACTACTAATGTTGGAAACAGAGAGCTCACTGAATCCTGAGAGCTAAAAAGAACTCTTCTGCACATGTTTTGCTACATTACTGTTTTCTGAGTTCAATTCTAATGGCAGTGGCAAATGTGAAGGGGCCTTAAAAAGAAATAACACTAGAATGTTTTACTATAATTCTGCCTTACTGTGTATGGAATAGATTTAATACTAGAAAGTTGACAGCAAGGTGAAATTGTCTATATAAGATTTTTTTTCCCCCAACTGACTTCTTTTATAGAATTGAAGCTGCACTCCCAGGGGAAGATAAATGATTCCACAAGATGCAGTAAAAATCAGAGAATGTTATCATAGTAGAGATAGGATGGACTACAACCAAAATCTATCCTACATCCACATTTAACTGATGAGGACATGCAAACAGAGAGACTTCATGATTCACCCAAGGTTACACAGCTCATTAGTTACAGAGCCAGGACTGAGACTGGACCTACTCATTCCTACTTCAGCTATACTCAAACTTTTATACTTGAATTTTATATTGTGACACGGTATTCAAGAGGTTTTTGGTTAAATATTGATAGTGTTCAACATCAGTCAGGAATTTTAATAGTAGTTAATACTTAAATGGTGCTTAAAGCCAAATAGGAGCCCTGGTGGTGCAGTGGATAACAGCTCAGCTGCTAACCAGAAGGTCGGCATTTTGAATCCACCAGCCACTCCTTGGAAACCCTATAGGGCAGTTCTACTCTGTCCTATAGGGTCTCTATGAGTTGGAACGACTGCATGGCATTGGGTTTGTTTTTTGTTTTTTTTTTTTAATAAATAAATAAATAAAATAAAACCCAAACCCACTGCCAATGAAGTGATCCCGACTCATAGCGACCATATAAGACAGAGTAGAACTGCCCTGTAGGGTTTCCAAGGCTGTAAATCTTTATGGAAGCAGACTGTCACATCTTTCTCACATGGAGCAGCTGGTGAGTTTGAATCGCTGACCTTTTGGTTAGCAGCCGAGTGCTGTAACCACTGTACCATCAGGGCTCAGATAAATGGTGCTTAGCATGTGCCAAGTACTATTCTAGGTGATTTACTCATACAGTTTGGTTAACAAATTTAATCCTCCCAACAACCCTATGAGGTAGTTCTGTTTCTACCCCTATTTTATAGGAGAAGGACCTATGCTCAATGTGCAGTTTGAACCCGATTGGAACTGCATTCTTTCATTATTACATTCGTGTGAGATGAACCACTTTATTACTTGGATCTTTAACTTAGGTATACACTTTGCCCTGTAACTGGAGGCTTATTCATTTATTCAACATGTAGTGATTGAGCATCTACTATATGTACAGGACTGTACCAGGTGTCATGGGGGCTACAATGCATAATATAATTCAGAATGCTAGCATGCATGATAAAGCAGCATAACTCAAAGTATAATAAGTAGCATTAACAACAACAATTATTCGATATTACATATTTAATATGGACCAAGCTTTGTGCTAAGTGCCGTACGTGTATTACTTCAGTTAATTTTCACATCAGTCACTTAAGAGAAGTCATATTTCATACATTTTATGCATGATGGAACTGAGTCTTGAATAGGTAAGCAATTTACCCATGACCACAAAAGAAGTGGCAGAGTTGACATTAAAACCAGGTCTGGGTGAACGAAAAACCCCATTTTATTTCTACTACTCTGCTCTGAATCTAATAACCCAGTCCCAAGGAATGGCCAAGATGGGAGACTATTACATCTGAATGCTTGGCCAGAATCCCTCTTGATTTATTTTTGCCCATATCTTATAGGTACCTGGAGTCTTCATCATCTCCCTATCATGGGCCTGAGGTGAAATCCTGGAGTTCATTTCCAACCTTTCTGCTTAGGCTTTGCCTGCCAATTAAGTTTAAGACCAGTGTTTCACCAAGTATTTTAGGACTCTGAGTGATGGAATGAACAGAAATTGAGATACGCAACTAACTTTCTAAATATATGATCTTAATTTCAAAAGTATTTTTTTTTCCATTCTTGCTACTCTTCTACTTTATTTCCCATTTATCCAATATTGTTTCTCGTCTACCTCTGAAGATCTCTTCTCTAGGACCTGGAGTCTCCTCAGATTCAATCACTCATTTAGGAACTGGTGAGAGTCTCTCTCTTTTCACAGATAATGTGGTTTCAGTTTTTTATACCTATTGGATGCCACTCTGGGCAGAAGAAGGATTGCATCTCCCTCTTTTAGAGGGTCTTGAATTATGAAATAGCTCTCAATCTCTCTTCCTCTCTCCTTCTCTGGAGCACATGCATGTAAGCATGGCATAATTCCATGTTATCTATTTGTTTCCAGTGTTGTGGTGACTCACAGCTTACAGTGGTAACTGTATGTGTATTAAATTCAGATAGAAACTTGTCAAGGCAAACACAGTCTCCCTGACACTGACGCTTGCAGACAGCACTAGGACAGAAAGTTGATAGCTGCATTAAAATTTTTGCAATAGGCTGCCATAGAAACCAATGCAAGAGTGACTTTGCACTGAAATATGACATCTTAGGAATCTGTCTGGCGAATCTGACACAGAAAGCGAAATAAATTAGAAAGCAGTTTTACATAGAGACTTTTAGATCTTCAAAACCTAAGTCTCAAAGCACTTGAACAAAGTAACTATTTCGAAAAAGAAAAAAAACATTGGTTCTTGGCATTTTTAAATTCTTAGAGAAGACTTTCTTTAGATGTTAATAGCATTTTGATGGGAGAATTGCTCTATCCGGAGCATTCAGCTCACCTTAGAAATGATTTAAATGATTTAAGGAAGATTTTATGTTACAGTTTTTAAAAATTAAGGCTCTGATTTTCCATCCCTAAAATAAAACTGGCATAAAATTTCAGAAGTCAAGGTTTAACGGCAAATAAACACATTGGCAAAACTGTTGAATAATGATTATTTTTGCATTTGAAATGCAACTGCATTCATATTTTATATATCGAGGCATATGTGTTTCCATTCACTATACGTATGCAAGCAATAAACTTTCACCTATCCAGATTCCACGGAGAATGAGTTACCTGAGTAATTACTGAGGTGCCTCAAATGATTAAACTACTAGCCAAAAGGTTGGTGGTTCAAACCCACCCAGAGGCTCCTTGGAAGAAAGGACTGGTGATCTGCTTCCAAAAGGTCACAGCCTTGAAAACCCTCTAGAGTGCAGTTCTACTCTGTACACATGAGGTTGCCATGGGTCGGAGCCAACTCCACAGCAACTAACACTGACAACAACAATTCTAACTACTTTAGCAGTTGAATCAAACCTGATGATACTCAGATACCAAAACAAAAATACCTTCACATATATTTTAGCCACCATGCAATTCTTCAAAGATGTACTTCCTGTCGTAATTTATGGAATATCTCAGATATACGTTCCCTTTTCTCTCTTGGTGATTCTTCATGATACTTCTGAATATTAGTTATTGTGATCTCCTAGTGCTTTGGTGTAGGTACAAGTAGAGAATCATATTTCTTAACATCTCTTCCCTTTTTTAAGAATATGGACTTGTACAAGATGCCTTCAGCAGCCACAGTAATGCCTCAAGGACAACTGAGCCAGATACAAGTAGTTAATTGCCTCCCCAAGAGGTCTTTCCCACCTCAGCATTACCCATACCCAGACTGTAGTCCTAGATGCAAGAGAAATGTCTTCTGCCTTCAGGTGCCACAGTGATGAGTTATACTCCACCCCACCCCTGATTGCAGTCCTACTTCTCATCGACCTCCTACTCATACTTTCAAATCACCACCACCGTGTTGTCTGGGCAGCTGATGACAGGACCTGGGGCTTACTAACTCCAGCCGTCTTTATATAACAGTCAATATGGCTGCTATGAACGATTTCCATTGAATTGTTTCCTCTTCCCTTGATTTTCCTCCCTTTTTCTTTCTTTTGCCCCCTGTTGCTGCTCCCACTTTTCTGTAAAAAGCTTGTTTATGTATAGATTACCAACTCATCAGAAAATATACTTTCTTTCAAGTGGGAAATCAAATAATCACAACCTGTTGGGTACCATTTTAATGCTATTGTCTTCTATGTTGTTGATTTGTTTTTGGATCCACAAGGAATGCAACGAGGAAAGGTTCGTAGTCCCTCCTTCCTTGACCCCGGTTATTTTGAAGTCTAGAGCTGTTCTCAGAGTTTGAAAGTCTGAAAGTTTGGTCTTAGAAGGAGGAAAGTGTAGCGTGTATACACGTGTGTGTACATATGCGCTCATTGTAATACTCAGAGTAGTTCTATGCCTGATTTAATTTTACAATATGTTTATGCTTAACATAGGATGAAACACAGATAAGGATCCCTATTCCAAACATGTGGAAGACATACTATTTTTTTTAGGTTAAACAGGAAAGAGCAAATCAACAACCAATGATGTATTCATACCTCAGTTGGGTTCATGGATTTTATTTTACATGGAGCACACAACTATGTTTGGTAAAGGGTTTATGAAACAAAACAGTGTGTTTATTTATTCATTTACTTAGTTTAGTTTGGATATGTGGGGAAAAAAGAAAAATTTCAGTAGAATCAAATTATTTCAATGACAATTACACAAATGATACTGTACTCACCTGGCTCCAGGGACAGGTCACACAGACATCAAAGACATTAGAGTGCTATACTGTAAGAAAAAAAAATAGGAGCGAGAAATAAAGAACCAAGAAAGAAATACAAAACAGGGTCAATAGTGGTGAAAACGTAAGCTTATTAAAAAGCAGAAGTTTTGGGAAAAGGTAAAATAAATGTCCTTTGTATAGTAAGGAGGAGGGATTTAAAAGTTCCTCTTCAGGGTTTAATCTAGATATCATGGAAAGGAAACAGATATTTGGTGGGAGAAATGACATGAAGAGATTAAAATGATAGGAGAACAAGTGAGGCCATGAGTTTTTGATGTGGCATTTGAAATGGTTAGTGGAACACACTAGGGTTCTTGAGGCTTTCTCTCTCACTTGGGGAAGGTACTTTTATCTTATAGATACTTTGATTGTACAGAAGTAGAGAAACTAGGGTGGGTTTCTAAAGAGGTAACGGTTTTAGATGTCTCAAATATCCCCTATATTAACAAAAGAAAAAGACAAACACAAACAAATAGAAAGTTACATTCAACTCATATAACAGACAAGATAATATTACAGTATATAAAGAGCTCTTACAAATCAATAAGAAAAGACCAACAACCCTTTACACAAATGGACATAGGATATGAATAGGCAGTTCATAGGAAAGGGAATTCAATTGACTTTGAAATATATGAAAACATATTCAACTTCTTTTATAATAAACTAAATGTAAATAAACATAAAAAATTTTCATCTGTCAGGTTGACCAAGTTAAAAAAAATTAAAGTGTAGAGCATCATCTGAAACACTGCTGATGTTATTTAAAGTAATAAAGCCTATATGAAGAGAAATTTGGCAATATCTATGAAGACTAAGATGGTATATACAGTTTGACTCAGAAATTCTTGTATTTTTCTTGCAGATACATTCATTCGTGTGTGAAATGGCACTTTATCTGTGTGTATGTGTGTATACACATACTTTCATTGTTTTTTGAATTGCATAAGATTGGAAATTATCTAAATATCCACCAATAGAGGACTAGTCAGGTAAATTATACTTCTTCCTTACAATGGATACCATTCATTTGTGAGAAAGGGAGAGGCAATTCTAAATATACTAATATGGAAAGATCATGAAAAGCTATTATTAAAGGAAAAAATACATGGTACAGGACACCATTGTTCTGCACCATGTATTTTTTTCCTTATAGTATACTACCTCGTGAAAGAATATGCACACACACACACACACACACACACACACACACACACACTGGATAGTCATAGAGTATCTTTGGACTGTGTATACCAGAAATTGGTTAAGGAGGCTGCCTATACAGGAGGAAATTGTTTGATTGAGGAGATTGAGTGGGAGGAAGACTTACTTTTCAATGTATACACTTTCATACCCTTTACATTTTGTATCTTGTTGTATGGCCTATTCACAAAAAAATATTTAACAACTAAACTTTTTGGAGGAAAATAAGAATAGTGTCTGGAAAGTTATACATTTGGCTAGCATTACTTTTGCTTTACTAGGAATCTGATAATAGTGAACATGATACAGGAAGAAGAAAAACTTTCAGAGATATTTTGACATCAAACTGAGATCATATGATAATTTTTGCCTGATTAATATTCTTAAATGATTATGGAGAAGATATCATGACCCAGAAATGCAATTATCCATCACGGTATCTCGTTTACATCCCATTAACACTGACAGCACTCTATGTTACCTTTAAAAAAAATTTCTTTATATCAGAATCTCAGTTATTTAACCATTTTCCAAATATTAAGCAATATATGAATCAGACTTACAGTCTGTATTCAGAACAATGAAGATCAAAATATGTATTTCTTCTAGCAATTATAGATTAGAGGAGTGAAAATGGGTTTCAGAGTATGAAAAGAGTGGAGAACAAGTCAAAATCTTATATGAATATGAGAGAACATTTTAGCTATAATTAGATGGCCTCAATGGCCTGATTTTCTTCATTAATGCTGAGTGATATTTTTGAAAAGTATGTATAACTTAAGATGCCAAATGCCAAAACAGTGAAATAAGGAAAAGGCATACGAAATAAAGGAACTTCAATTTACTACCCAATTTACATCAAAATGTTTTTCCAATTGCTAATGTAAAATATTGTATAGGAAATTTTACACATCATTTTATCTAACATCTCTTTCCTTGAGGTGTTAAAATGATTTTATTTCATACAATAATTTGGAAAATCATGCACAAGCTGACATAACTTAGATATGTAGACTGTAGTTGTGCATAAGAATTGCTAGTTCAATTTTTTTCCTCAATGTACCTCAACCTATGTCCTGTTTACTAGGAATATCATATTCTTCTCTTTCACTGCACTTTATTTCATTACCATACTCACCACTTACATTTACAGTGCCACTCAAGGAAAAAGAAATCCTAAGGGAGTAAGAAAGAAAAGCACAAATGAGAGCTAGGAACAACACAACAACGATAACAACAAAAGTTTAGCTAAATAATTAAAGATATTTGATGAGCCTCCTGGTGATGTCCAAGTTAATGAACTTGTGTTAGAATAGGACGGGTATTATCTAAAACCTGTTGCTGTCGAGTCAATTGCAACTCATAGGATCCTACAGGACAGAGTAGAACTGCCCCATAGGGTTTCCAAGGAGCGCCTGGTGGATTCAAACTGCCAACCTTTTGGTTAGCAGCCTAGCTCTTAATCACTGCACCACGAGGGCTCCTGAGTATTATTTATGCTTCCCAATTTTTGCAAAAATGAAGAAAGCATTAAATCATTAATCTATAGCCTGTGGATAAGATTTCAGAGGGGGAGTTTACTAAGCACTGAGAATGCCATTTTTCTGAGGCTTCTCATTCCTTATTAGCATTTGGAGCTCAAAATAGAAAATGATTTCTCCTCAAATAACGACAGAGGCCATTTCCTCTTTCCTTCAGATCTCTTCTTAAGTGTTGCTCTCTTATTCCTTTTGTGGCATGATGTCTATAGTATTGAATTTTATTTCTCTTCATTGTATCACTAAAAAATAAGAAGCTTTCCACAAGGAAGAAAGAAGCGTGTTCAGATAAGACCAGAGGCTTTCTCTGATACGTTCAAGTATACACCTATTTGTGCTGGCAATGGTATGTTGGCTGTTGTCCAGCAGTTTAATTGGCCCTTGTTTGCCTAATCTCCTATAACAGATAATGTTATTACAGAATCTTAGAACTCCAAAATCCCCCAACAGACAAAACAAGCCTTTTAATGAGAATCACTTCGTTTCACCTGGCATTTGGCTTGGTTTTAGCCACCTCAATCCCATCTTGCTTGTGAGAAATGCATGATTTTTCCTAACAACCACACTAATTCTAAACCAGGAAACATTTATTTTGGATCATTTCTTTTCTGGAATGTTTCAAAGTTCAGGAAAGTAAAATTGAGAAGGAATTTAACTTAGGCTGAAATGGGAAGAAGACAAAATTAAATTAGATTTTATAACCTCTGTTTTGCAACTAGGTTGATGTTAACTTGTACCCTGAAAGACAAAGTACAAAGGACATTGACTCTTTTTGATTTTACTGGTTTCCCCTAAAATAAGAAATCAATGTAAATAATTTGTCTAGGTTTTATACCATTTATTTATATATTTAGTCATTCTTGCGTTCAGTAAATATTTAGTGAGTTCTTTCTGTGCTTCAGGCGCTGTTCTAGGCATTGCTAGTAGAGCAGAGCAAAACAAACCAACACAAAAGAGAATGCCTAACACTAACAGAACTTATATTTCAGTTAGTAATAAGTGTTTGAAGAAAAATAATAGAGGATAAGAGTACAGGATGTGTGGGGATGGGTAGATACAATTATATAACAAATATATATCTATTTCCATATATATGCATATACACACACACGTAACTATAGTTATAAATTATATGTTATAGGATGGTCCCTGATAAGTTGACTTTTGAGAAAATCTAAAGGAAGTAAAAGAGTGAGTCATGTAGCCATTTGGAAAAGTGAGAATTACAGACAGGACACAGAAAACGCAAAGGCCCTGAGGTGAAAGCATCTTTTTGTGTTTAAGGAACATCAAAGAGTGACATGAATTGTGGGAAAATGCTAGAAGATGAGATGAGAGAGGTAGGATGAGAGTGGTACAGATTAAGTACGGTTTTGGTGATTCTGGAAAAGGTTGAGAATTTTTTTTTTTTAAACAGCATGTATACAATACGGTGGTTAGCTTTGAAAATCAGGGCCATAGAGAAGAGATGAAAGCAAAAATAATGCACAAGAGAGCCAATATAATTTCTATGGTTGCATACCAGATTTCTTTCTGAGTTTCCTAGCAGCTAGAGCATAAAGAGGAATAAAAAGTTCATATATCTTGTTAAATAAATAAATGTATTTAAAATAGTAAGGATAAATATAAATGAATATATACATAAAATATAAATGTTTTTAGGTTATAAAGATAAATACATATATATTATTAGAAAATTTTTGATCTTACTTTACTTCTTTGTTAACCAAACATAGCTTTTTCTTTCTTTCCTCTATTTTTTATTTTTTTCAGTTCTTCAGTATTGACTAAAGAAATTTCCACGCTCTCAACACTGTATAATCCCTTCTAGTTTTATACAAAGTTGCAGATGATAAAATCTTGTCATTTTCAAACTATCCATTGCCAATTGCAATTTTCATGACTTGCCTTATACACGAATATATTTTTATTTCAATCCCAAGATTCAAGTGAATAAATCCAGTGTTTTTTTAACAGAAAGCACATGTTAAATTCTCCATGTACCAAAATGAAACTTGCTTCCCTTAGTGTATTGATTATCTCTTTTTATTGACTGCCTCTTTTATAAGTCATTTTATAAACTCTTAAATTGGGATTAATGCAGTTTCGTATCGATCTGGTAAATACTTTATCATGTACTGTAACATTTCAAGTTAAAATACACTGTGAGCACCAAAAATAAACTATATTTTCTACTACTGAAATCATAACTCGATTTTAAAAATAATGTCCATCATTATCCATCATACAAGAAAATTTACCTCTCTGAGAAGCAATAAGAAAATGAACTAGTATGTCTAAGACAATTATTAGTTACCTAATGTTTGGTAGTGCAGTGGTTAAGAGCTCGACTACTAACCCAAAAAGGTCAGCAGTTTGAATCCACCAGCCGCTCCTTGGAAACCCTATGGGGCAGTTCTACTCTGTCCTATAGGGTCTCTATGAGTAGGAATCAACTCAACGTGGCAACGGGTTTTTTGGTTTGGTTAATATTTATAAAAGTGGCTAAACCCAAGTAGACATATGAAAATAATGCGGATTGTATGAAGAGATGGGTAAAAGGAAAATATTGCCTTTATAATTGGTCATGTTAAATGACGAGGTAGTTGGATTTCAACAATTTTCTCAGGATTACATTCTAAAATGGATAGTGAGTTAAGCAGGCAGATTAAAAATACCCTAAAGTAATGCCATAGTAAAAGAAACAAACTGGGTAGGAAGAGTTAAGTCTTGGATGCTAGAAGTCGGGGACAGATTAAAGAAAAATAATATACAGGCATAATGATGAAAGCTAAGTTGTCTATGGGGACATGTTAAGGAGCCTGGAATAATAGTAATAGTAATAATAATAACAATAGTAGCAACTACTGTATATAGTGCTCACTGTGTGGCTGAAACCAATCCAAGAATTTTCTACAAACTGCTCATTTAATTAGCGCCACAACCCTATGAGGTTGGTGTCATTATTATCTCCATTTTACAGATGAGGAAACTGAGTGAACCAAGAGGATTAATTGGATCCTAATACTCAAAGCCTTTGTGGTCCAAGGTGTTAATTGATAAAAGTGGTAGAGTTTGATATGTGGAGTACATCACTTCATATTTATTATAATAGGTAGGTCCTGTCTGGAGACTAGAAGAGAAATGATTAGAAAATCCAGATAAGATCAACTAGGACCTTTATCAGGCCTTGGTGCCCTGGGGCCCTGTTGGTGCAATGGTTAACCGCTCTGCTGCTAACTAAAAGGTTGGCAATTCGAAGCCACCCAGCGGCTCCATGGGAGAAAGACCTGGTAATCAGCTCCTGTAAAGATTACAGCCTAGAGAACCCTATGCGGCGGTTCTACCCCGTCACATGAGTCTCTGTGAATCAAAAAGCAGCTGGACAGCAGTTAACAACAACGCAGAGGTGAAGCTCTGGATTTAGGGGGAAAATTGCCTTAGGAGATCTGAAAAATGGCAAGCATTTAAGTGAACAATAAATGGATGCTAAGACCCTATGGAACTTATTCTATCAATGAGAATCACATTCAGAAATAATTTAGACGCAAAGCAATTGGGCTTATAATTAGTGGGCAATTTAAGAGGTAGAAAATTTAATCAGGTATAAAAGGGCAGAGAGGGGAGATATATCCATGAATATTTATCCTGAGTTTACCACGAGAAAAGAGATACTATAGATGAGAAATTCAGCTGAAGAACCAAAAACTTTAATGAATCTGAAAAAAAAGCTTCTAATACTGGGTGTATTTCCTGAGAAAAGATACAAGGGTCCTCTCTTAGTAAGCAAGGAGGAAATGGGGAAATAGAACCAATGTCACCATCTTTTGAAATTTAATCTATTCATATACAGTTTATGTTTATGATTTATATTTATATTTATGGATGTGATATCCTACCCAGGGGCATCTTGTATGAAACAATTACCATACATGTTGCAAAATGCAGTACAGGCTTCTGTATACATGTATAAATGTTTCTGTGCATGTATATACGTGTATGTTTGTGTGTGAGAGAGAGAGAGAGGAGGGAGGAGGGAAGCAGAGAACTGCTGAGCAGAGAGGAGAAGAGAAAGGAGCGAGAGAAAAAGCAATTTAAAATGTTTTTAAACTATGAGAGGGTTATAAGATTATATTCATGGAAAAAAGAAATGTTCCAGTTCAAGGTGTATGCATTTATACGGCGGGCTACTAGTATGATGAAACTGGGGAACAAGTCAAAACACTTCAACGGAAGTGAAATAATCATATACAAGACAGATGAAATATTCCAAAGTCACCTTGAAATAAATATAAAATTGATGTTGGCAGCTTGACAGTGACAAGAGCCAAGCGATTATACTGCTGTGAAACCACAAAAGATGCAATGGATATTTTAATCTAAAATATCATGTCTGAGGAAAAAGCCTGAAACTAGGAATTGTTCTTAAAAAGATGAGTGTATTTCTTGATCAAGTGACTGTTCGCACATCTGACTCCGCTGCTTTTCATTTTTTCACCCTCCCGTGGAGAATAATAATAAAAGCATTATCATTTTCTAGTTCATTTTGCTCTTTAATTTTATTTCTTAAAATTGATCTAAGTTTTTGAAAGACAAGAACCTAATGCCCTCTGAGAGTGTGTCGTTAGATTAAAAAAAAAAGGAGCATTTTTTTGGAGACGGTTTGTATTACTAGAACACTGCTTTTCTTCAGAACTGAAATTAACCTTTTGTGTTTTCAGTAACTAAGTTATTTGTGTGTGTATGTACATATGTGCATGCACATGTGTGTTAAAGAACACTCATTATGTTTGCTCTTCTAAAACTATTTGCTTTCCAATTCTCCTATTTTGAAGCATAATTCTGTATTCCCCTTTTTACTTAGGAGGGGAAATAAAGTTATTTTGGATATTTTCTTCTTCATCATCCATTGAATCACTTAGTCGAATCCTCCCTCCTTCTCCTTTCTTTACTAAACTTTTATTAAGCACCTACAATGTTCCAGAAACTGAGTGCATCACTTTGGAAGGGTCTCACATTGTTCCCATCCTATCTACTCCAACATCAACCTTGCAAAATTTCTCAAATGACCTCTTTATTATTTCTATGGTCTCCAATCTCTTCTTTTTTAAAAGCTGCCTGCATTTCACTATACAAATCTAATCTCCCATTTAAAAAATAACTATGTTTGATTGATTAATTAACTTGCTACTCCTTTTCACAAAGCGTTTCTGGCTGCTTACAATAAAACCATATGCAATTAAATAGTAAACAAAAATAATACCACGGGCAAAAATTATGTAGATAAGCCAACTAGAAGGACAACAATTTTGTTGTGACAGCTTTTTAAAATGTTATTTTGAGCTTCACAGCAGTGACGATAAAAGGCAAGATACAGCTACCTATGTAGGACTTGGCATCAGAGAGGAAGTTACATCAATAACTTGTTTCATTAAATTCTACCCAACCCTCTCATTCTAAAACTTGTTATAACTTTAATACCTCCGAATAAAAACGAAGCACTTAGATTGTTTTTCACATGCCTCCAAATCTAGTTCTTGTTTACCCATCTAACTACCCTTCCCATTTCTACTCAATCTGAACATTCTAGAAAGTCTGGTGGTCACACTGAACCCAAATTACTTACTATGAACTCTAGGCCTAATAATTTCCCCCCTTGGTAGAACATCAGAGAGGCAATGAGGTGCAGTGGTTACAGAGTAGTGGCAGCAATGACAGACTTGGTTTTACATTGATGCCTTTATTTCTCCTGGAAGAATTACTAAATCTCTCAGAGCCTCAGTTTTTCTGTCTGTAAATTGAGGATAATGCCTACCTTGTAGAGTTACTGTAAGTAGTAAAGAGGACAATATAATAAATATTACAGATATATTTCTTATTATTTGATTATTCATATATATTTTCCTAACTTGAGAACTGGATGGATTTGGGGAATCTAGGCACCAAATTAGATTATTCACTGGGAGTACAGTTTGAGCAGAGGTTGCCATTTGCTAAAGCTGAGGGGAAAGTTTGTATCATTTGTAGTAACATGGCTGCATATGGCCTAGTGTAGGAAGCTGGTTTAGGAGTTAGTGAGATTATCCATAAAAACCCATAGAGCACAATAGCCAAAGAATTCGTGTTCAAATGACTGCCTATTAATACATACATATATATATTTGTTTAATGATATGTGAATAACCAGACCCTATAGCAGCCCTGCTGAATCATGGACTGATTGAAGGCTCAGTTAAGGGGCAACACTTTTCTGTGGGGTGGAGGGAAAGTAGATGGTTGATTTCTTCAGATGCTCAGCAACTGCTTCATCATACTGCTAATTCATCAACAAGTACAAGAAAGCCAAAAGCGCTGTAGGAATCTGGGGAATTGGGATCTCACCAAGGACCGTGACACTGAGCAAACCCAGCAATCTGGGTACATTTCTGGCAGACATAATTCCAACAATGCCTACATCAGTTTAATAATTTCTATCCTAGTAAACCTCAGGGGTCTTCTATTGCCCAAGCCCTTTTTGTGGAACTCTCCCGTGGTAAAAGGGTCTTGTTTGTTTTTTAAGGAAACGTCATTTTCATATGCCTAAGAGATTTCAGGAGCCCTGGTGGTGCAGTGGTTAAGAGCTACGGCACTCTAAGGCTGCTAACCAAAAGGTTGGCAGTTTGAATCCACCAGCTGCTCCTTAGAAACCCTATGGAGCAGTTCTACTCTGTCCTATAAGGTCACTGTCGACTTGAGGGCAATGGGCTTGGTTTTGGTTTTAAGAGGTTTCAGATTCCTTTTAAAAGGGAGACAGGGAGGGCATGTCTTCTGCTTTAACGAGGGCCCTCTCTTAAGATGGTCACAGTACACTGATAGTCCCGTCACAAATACTGTCTGTGCGCCACTGGGCCATTTATCCAGGAGTAGCATCTTTTGGATCAAACTAAGTTTTACCAAGCCTTGTTTGTATACATAAATAGATAAATAAACAAACAAATAAAGACAGTGATGATAATGATGGTGGTAATGGTGGTGGCGATGATGGTGGTGGTGGTGGTGGTGATGATGATAGTTAACACTCATTGGGAATTTATAATATGCTGGGCACCATGCTAAGTATTTGCTTAGATTACCTCATTTAATTCTGAAAATAACCCTATGAGGAGGGCACTTTTTGAATTCCTATTTTACAGTGAAGAAAATGTAGAGAGGCTGAGTGACTTCAATGTCCACACAGAAAAGTAATACGAATCTGCTATATGTTTATAAAATGTCTATGTTGTCTTCACAGTGACAAATATGGGAGAATTGCCCTGTTTCCTTACCTCCACCCACTACTATAAGTTAATTGAATCAAATATGAGAGCAATAAATTTAGAAGAGTCAGAGAGTTACATTTTTGCAACATATAAAATAAAATCTAAACAGCTCACAGAAATACTTTGAGAAAAAATGAGGCAAAACACATTTATTTCTTTTTTTACTTTTTATTTTTCTCCTTTTAGAAGCATAGCGTATTTCTGAAACTTTTTGAAATTTATCTATTTATAACGTTAACACCGATGTATCCAGAGTAAAAATTTTTGTGGGCAAAGTCTTCCCCAATCTACTACATCATTTGAGTGCATGGAAAGATATTAGCGCCGGTAAGAAATAGTAGTAAAACTGATTTCACTTCAACAGCCTGTAGGTTGAGGTGACTGCATTTATCTATTTATATCTCTCTGTTCTGTACAAAAACAGCATCTTAAACGACGCAGATAAATAATAGTGACATTTTATCTCCCTTTCTTAAAGTTGACTTCCAGAAGGTAGGAAAGATCCTTTCATGCTTACATTACCATGACAAACTGAAAGAGATAAATCCCTAACGGATGGGATGAGATGTGGGAGTTAGGGGATTAATGCTCAGGTGCTTCATCCAATTTATTTTTCCTGTTATATGTGTTAAAATATATATACCGTATGTCATGCAGCATGTTTTAATCCCATCAAAATTTCTCACACAATTCCTCAGGGGGGTACGTTATTATTATTATTATTTTTTTTTTCCTGCAAAGTGTTCACTGCTAGAATGCTGACTTACTATTCCTTTGCTAGAGACTTCATAATTTATTTTCTGATAACATGTTGTTATAACTTCTCTGGCTGTAATTTTTATAAGTGAAATTAGTCCCTGAGGAATGTATTTTGAGAGCTGTTTGCTTAATGGTGACAGGGAAGGATAGAAATATTTCCAGAAAGCAATGTATCCTTCAGTTGTTTTAACAGAACAGAAATTCCTTTGACAGTACTTGTGAGAGCCTTTATTATATCCAGCATTTAAATTCAGCCCCTGAACTGGGGTTTTCCCAGATCATTTGAAGGTCAATTTTGGAGTAGCTCTTGTTTTCTATGTCACTTTTCAATGGTAGCACTTCACACAGATGAGCAAATTTAGAGAAAAATTAATTTTTAAATAATATTAAGTATACATGACTTACCCCGAGTGGCAGAAAACTTGCATGTAATTGTCCTAGGGAAGAATTTTTTTTTGTGCCACATTTTTGCTTAAAAAAAAAAAAAAAAGAAGGCAGTGAATGTTATTACGCAGAAAAGGACAGTTTGAAGTAATTTTCACTTCAGAAAGAAAAGAAGGTTCAAACTTTACCCCAAGAATTAAGATCATATTACCTCTTGGTTCATCTGTGTGGTACTTTAGATTTAAATCCCAGTAAATATCCTTGAAATTTTCATTCATTTTACACAACATTTTTCAGCTAACTCATATAGGCTGGGGTCTACTCTGGACCCCAGATTTTTGATTTTTACTAATCAGGGATCACTACAACCTTTATTTGACTTAAGTACTCAAATATAACAAAGCCGGAGGTATTTCTTTTTCAAAATTAAGTTGTTCCTAAATCTATGCACCTTGTTTCCAATCAAGTGCTCTAATTGTAATAACATTCCCCCACAGAGAAGCTATTAGCATTTATAAGCTATATTAAGAAGAAATAGTAAACACATGTGGGCACAATTCTAGACGTGCCCTTTCGGTTTTCTTCCTATTATATGATATAGCATAAGTGGATGTCAGGTTTGAAAATGGAATATTTTTATTAAACTAAGTCGGCTGGTCATGGTACAAATGCTGTCTTAAAAGTTTTTCTGTGGGACTTAATAAATGCATGGATGCAAACTGAAGATTCACTTGACGTCATAACACCATTGGCAGTGTACTGATGGTAAATACAAAATAGTTTGCTCCTCCCCTTCCCTGCTCTCCACCCCATAAAGTTTACACATATCAGACCTCAGCTTCTCTTTGTAAGACTCAAATTGGACTTCCTTTGCTATCAGCTCTAGGCTCAGACTTCTACAACCCTAATCTGGCAGATCTTCAAGGGGTTTATGGTGTAAGCCTTTTCTATTTCTAACAAAAAGTATAGCTCATATCCACCTTGTAATAGTGAATTCTGTTTGAAGTTTCATTTTCCAGGAGGATAGCATACTTTCTGAGCTTTTTAAAAAATTATTTGCTCCATTTCTACACTGAATAATCAGTAAATTTTAATTCTGGGTGAAAATAAACTAGTTTGAGTAAAAATTGTGCATTAACATTTTCTGTAATTTGACTCTGTAGTTCAGTTTAGCACAGAAACAATATAAAATATTTACTATGCTATAAAATAAATATTATGTTTGTTTAAACCAATGATATTTATAACTTAGATGCCAATTTTACTATTAGATGTTTAGTATATATTCACATTGGCCCAGATTTTCACAGAGAGTTTGAAGTTCTTAAATGCTGTCTTCTATAGCTTAGTTAAAGAAATCTGTATCACAGAAATCTAAAAAAAAATAATAATATAAGTGTAATTTTAATTTTAAATGTAAATGATGCTAACTAAGCTTATAATTAGGAAACCAAATTTCAAAATTGTATTACTATTGAAATTCTCATATGATTCTATATTTCAAAATAAAGTCAAATACTTAATATTGCCTATATTGCTATGGGAAATAAAACAGTAAACTGAAATTATGGCTTCTTATGAAATATAACCTACACACGGTATCATGGGTCATTTTGCTTGCTTCATTTCCTATTAGAAGAAATTTTAATGAAAAGCGTCAATAAAATATCACTTAAAAAGTGCTGAGGTGAAGTTCTTGTTTTTGAGTAACCTGTAATTAAAATTTAGTGCAACTGTATTTAAAAGAAAATTTTAAAAAATTAACCTTGGTGATACTAATTATGGAATACTCAATTTGTGGATTTTTTTTTTCTTAGTTGTTCCACGAACACAGCATCCAGGACAATAGCAAAAACCAAAACAGAAATGTTAAGGTATAAATAAGAATATCATCATTGTTCACATTATTAAAAAAAAAAACTGAAATAAATGAAGGGAAAAGAAGATACTGTGTAATGTTCTGCTTTTCATTAAAATAAAATGAAATCATAGATTGGAAGTAACAGGTGTTACTTCAGAGATCTGAATTCATATCTATGGTCCTCCACTTTCTAGCACTATGACCCTTGAAACCCCAGTTTCTCATCTGGAAAATCAACAGCATAAAATTACTTACCCATGTTAATGATTGTTTTGATGATTAAATGAATGGGGAATGTGAATTCTTAGCAGAGTGCCTGGCATGTGGTAAACACACCCGAAATATAAGCTAATGGTTCTTAATATCATGGGTGTCAAAAGAGACCTTGTAGAAATCCACGTAGTGGTTCCCAAAAGCTCAGCAGCCCTCTGACTGCTACTGGTTCTTCATAGAGATATTTTTTAAAACTGGTCAATCAAAGAAAAAGAAGATTACTAGTGATGTTTTAAACATAAAGTTAAATTTAAAGGCCTGTGGTTTTATTCTGAGATTATTTTTCCTTCACTTTTGTTGCTAACATGCCATTTAGTTTATATGACGTCATTGTTGTTGTTAGGTGCCCTCAAGTCGGTTCCAACTCATAGTGACCCCATGTACAAGAGAACAAAATACTGCCCGGTCCTGCGCCATCCTCACAATTGTTGTTATTCTTGAGCGCATTGTTGTAGCTACTGTGTCAACCCATCTCATCGAGGGTCTTCCTCTTTTTCGCTGACCCTCTACTTTACCAAGCATGATGTCCTTCTCCAAGGACTCATTCATCCTGATAATATGTCCACAGTATGTGAGACGAAGTCTCGCCATCCTTGCTTCTAAAGAGCATTCTGGCTGTCTGTACTTCTTTCAAGGTAGATTTGTTAGTTCTTCTGGCAGTCTATGGTACATTCAATATTCTTCACCAACATCATAATTCAAAGGCATCGATTCTTCTTCAGTCTTCCTTATTCATTGTCCAGTTTTTGCATGCATATGAGGCGATTGAAAACACCATGGCATGGGTCGGGCGCACTTTAGTCTTTAAGGTGGAATCTTTGCTTTTTAACACTTTAAAGAGGTCTTTTGCAGCAGATTTGCCCAGTGCAATCCATCGTTTGTTCTCTTGACTGCTGCTGATGACGGTAAATGTAGGTCATATATTTGCTTTATTTTGTTTTGTTTTAAAACACTTACTGGGCCATAAAAAGGTGGTAAGCTTACGTTAGCCCTCCCCGCTCATTTAATTATTATTATTTTTAATTTTATGACCATTGGAACTCCAAAAGTCTAGGAACCATCTTTGTCCCATGACAGTTAGTCTTCCAGCCTTTTTAAAATAGTTCTATTAACTCTTCAGACATACATCCTTTTTCTTTACTGGACAGTTGTAATTATTACAATGATTTTCCTTATTTTTCACCTCTTTGTTCCAATTCATTTTTATTAGAATTTAAATACTGGGGATAATTTATTTTACTATATGTTATGGAAGACAGAGAAATGGATAGCAAATGGTTAAGACTGGCATAAAGTTTCAAGAGCTAACTGTGGATAAAACTCTAATTGGGCATAATGTAGTGGCATAGATACACTTGAAGGGACATCTTTGAGCATCCTAACCAAATTTGCCAGAGTATAGGAAAGGAAATTGAGTTGGAGGGTGACAAGACTTTCATTTCCGTTGTGCAATACTTGGGCCTTTGTCCTTTTTCTACATACCAGACTATGGACATTAAATTAAGAATTAAGACCCCTTGATGTTTTAGCCTATCTACAGGTTGCTGATACAATTACCCTTTGACTTAGTAAGTTTGGCACTAGAAGATTATATAGCCTGGAGAAAGAACAAAAATAAACAAAGAAAAAAGTACTTAAATGGCTAGTGCTCACTCAAAAGTGAATATCCCGCGAGTGAGAGAAAGTGCACGCACGAGAGCGTGGGTGTGTGTGTGTGTGTGTGTGTGTGTGTGTGTGTGTGTGTATAACTCAACATAATCATGGCATTAAAGGGTTTGGAAAATAGAAGAAATCACCCATAATATTCTATCACTCTAATTTTATGTTTTTTTTTCTCGATTCTTACTCCATGTGTACAGCTATTTTTCATAGTTAAAGTAAAAATGTATAAACAGTTAAAAATAATAATCTTTATTTCATTAAAGGATCCTAAACAATTTTTCCAACTCAAAATGGACCTTCCTAAGTATGTTTTAGTGGCTGTATAAAAGCATGTCACTCCACGATTCCCCATTGTTGACTTTTAGAGCCCTGGTGGCACAGTCATTGAAAGCTTGGCTGCTAACTAAAAGGTCAACAGTTGGAATCCACCAGCCACTCCTTGGAAACCCTATGGGGCAGTTCTACTCTGTCCTATAGGGTTGCTTTGAGTTGGAATCGACATGACGGCAACGGTGGTTGTTTTTTTTTTTTTTTTTTTTGGTATCTGCATGCAGATAACATCTTCAATGTTTGAATTATTTATTGGGTATAAATTGTACACCAAAAGATAATCTTTTAAGCTCTTTATACACGCCTTTTGTCTAACTTTCTAAAAGAACTGCAACCAATTCTACAACCTAGACTAAATTCTTCATTTTCCTCCTTCAGAGCTCCCCAACTCAGTAAATGGTGTCATTATCTACCCTGTTGTTCAACTCCAAAACCGGGCTTAGCACCTCTCTCTCTCACTCCTCTTCCTACCCTTCTAATCCATTGTTAAATGCTGTTCCCTCTACCTCATTGCAGTGGCTTCCATTGCACTTTGAATAAAATCCACATTTCTTCATATGGTCTACATACTGCCCACCTAACTATGATCACTAACTCCAAGTGATACAGAGCAGACAAACTCTTCTTATACATGCTGCTCCATCTCTTTGAAATGTTCTTCCTGCACTTACCATGACTAGTTTCTTCGAGTTCTTTAAGGGTGAGTTCTAATGATCCATTTCAGAGAGGCCTTCCCTAGCCCTGTAATTTTAAGTAGCTATTTTCCCCTCTCATAGCATTGTTCCTTTCTTTAGTGCCTTTTTTGCAATGTATAGTACTATTAAATATACATTTGTTGGTTTACTTATTTAATATCTCTCTTCACAACTAGATATAACTCCTTTATGGTTGGATTACTGTATATGCTATATATGTTATTAGTGGTCTCAAAATATTTTGCTCATACCATCATTAGAAACAAATCATGTTGTATTAGAGGTATGTATGTGCTTGTGCCTTTCACTACAAAATGAGGTCATTGGGGGCAGAAATTGTTTTACTCTTTATGCATGTGGAAGGAAATAAAGGATTAATTATTGAGCGTTTGTTATCAATGACCTTAGCTTATTATTTTCCCCCAAGTAAAATATTGTTAATAAACATAAACTGGGCAAGCATTAGTAGCAATCCAGTCGATATTTAGCTACCAGGAAAAAAATCAAGTGGAAGTGTTTGTGTCTCAGTTCAACATGATTCTCAATAAGGATATGGAAAATATTTCCTCATAGTAATGAGGAAAGAATGGAGAACACTAAGCTTGATTACTCCTCAGATAGTTGACTCTCCTCCAATATATCCAGACATGCTGTTCAAAGTACGGAGCTGATAAAAAATAAACCCTAGTCAAATCATAGACTTATGTTACAGTGTTATCAAGTGAGTGGTTTCACCTGAGGTAAGAAAACATTAAGTCTCTGGAACACACCCAACCACTCCTATTAGGCTTGAGATAGAAAGGCACTGGAGGAGGATGCGATAAGAGGTAGTCCAGGGGGTAAGTCTTTCTCTCTCTCTCTCTTCCTCCATCCCCTCTGTCTGTAGTGGAGCAGAATTCCCCTTCTTACCTTTAAATAGAAACTGCTGGGTTGGCCTGTTTCCCCAACAGTTTATGGACTCTCTGTGTCGGCATTTTTGCGTACCTGGATTTTTCATAAGTAACATATCCTTTGGATGGAGAAGCTCTGGGGAAAGGTTGATAAGCCTCTTCTTCTGTAAGAACTCTGAAACCATCTGTGGCTGCAGACTGAAATTAGTTCGAGTTCCGTTTCTAAGAGAGCATTTCCAAAAGTAGAAGGAGGGGCATGACATGAAAGTTTTAGGGTGTCTTATTTTGTTTTTGGCTCAAGAAGATGCTTTGCAATAGATTCCTAAAAAGAGTGTGACTATAATATTATATCATGTCTTATCATAACTAAATATATAAATTTACAATTTTCAAATATGAATACATTATATACATAATATAACATTGATCCAAACATGGAAAACATATAAACTTTGCCCTCAGGAACCAGGTTCTCAATTACTGTACATGTACTTTTGTATAAAATACAAACTGGTCTGGATAAATATTGCACTACAATTTTTAGCAAACTCTGTTTCTCGATTAGCCTTGTCAGAGGTTTATCAACTTTATTGATCTATTCAAAGAACCAGCTTTAGGTTTTGTTGATTTTCTGTACTGTCAAACTCAGTTTCTACCTATGGTTTAAAGTATATTTAATGTGAATCCAAGCTGCATAGTTTTCAGTTATTCCGAGAAGTTTAAATAACCATGAATTAATATGTGTCTGTAAAGCAGAGCCCTTCCATTAGAAATGAACTACTATTCATTAGTTCTTATGAAATTATCCATGCATGCTAGATATATAAATATGTTTCCTTCAAATGAGTCAGTATGAGCTGGTTGAAATGACCCCAACATGTTGCATTTATTTTGATTTGTTTATATTTTTATCTTATGTTTCTTAATTTGGCCTTTGGTCCTTGCTACACACTTCCTTTACATTGTATAATAGTCAATTAGCAAAGTAGAACACTGGAGGAAGATAATAACTGTATTATGACCTTTCCACAGTGTGGAAATAGAATAGAATGTACGACTATGCTTATAGATCAGATAACATAATTTGGATATACATCATCATCAAATTGGTTATCTAGGCAGGCATGTTATAATGGGATTTTACTGCATTAATTATATACACAGGGAGAATCTACATCACAGAACCAAGTTCTGAATGTGTATATTTTATCACTTTTTGGAACAGGTACTTGCAAGTTTTCACAGAGATCTAATTGATATTGTTGCTAATAGTTATCTTTTTAAAAATACTATTCTTCCCCACTTGTTTTGTTTGCTAAAAATATAGTTTAATAAGAGAAGCAACTAAAAATGGCAAAAGAGTGCATCTATGCATTTAAGTGAATAAGAAATAAATATAAACAATAAATATATGCGAATGTTTGGGCTGAAGAGAATGTCTAAATGTCTGTAGGTCTAAACAGCCCATTAAAGAATTATCTTCTTGTTTACGCTTCAAACAACTAATTGTCAGTTTATTTAAAAGGTTGTGCCTTAATTAGAGGCCATTAGTGGACATGAATTACTGAAACCGTTTAAAGTTCCAATGTCGTGACCTTCTCACGAGGGAGCCAAGGTTTTGCAGCTCTCGTTTATGATAACACTCCCAGGCTGGCCCCAACTGGACCCTCTGATCCCAAACTCAGTGAACTACTTAATGCTGATATCATTACGCTACATGCCACTGATTGGAGTAACTGTGCAGAGAGAGGTGCAAGCGAGCTGGGAGGCAGTCCCTCAGATAGCCCTCCTTTCAGAATAATTCAGAGCTTGTTTGGATATACCGTTGAACTCAAATCCTTTTGCACATAAAATGGGCCCTACCGGTGTGTCTTTCTGAGGTACCCTCAACAAGAAAGGAACAGAAGTAGATGGGACTGTAAAAGTCCTCAAGTTAATTCTAAGAAAAAATAGTAATGAAGGCACTGCTGAACTTGGCACAAAGCAGATTTGAACCTTAGGGAATGAAGTTGAAAGAGAAAGGTATGCATGGATTTATCCATTTGTCTTTTTTTTTTTAACTGAATATGCTTGGCTGGCCTAAGATTAGAAGCCATGAGGAGGAAACAAATTAGTAATTGCATTCATCATGGATTTGCCACATAATTCTATTCTCAATATTAATTGTTTAAAAGCATTGGATTTGATATGGAAATGTATAATGGCATGTTTTTTGGGGGGGTGGGTGAAATTCAAAATAGTAAGTGATGTGTTTTTGCATTTGCGAGTATACATAAACTTCACAAGGTCATATAGAGACCTACCTTTAATTTAAGGAGCCCTGTGGCACAATGGTTAAGCACTCTACTGCTAACTGAAGATCAGCAGTTTGAACCTGCCAGCGGTTCCACTGGAGAAAAGACCTGGCGATCTGCTCTTGTAAAGATTACAGCCTAGAAAACCCTATGGGGGCAGTTCTACTCTGTTATATAGGGTCGTTATGAGTCGGAATCGACTCAACGGCACACAGCAATACCATTAACTTATATTGACTCATGAATATTTTGCTGTTATTGTAGGCTGGTAACTTCATTTTAATTTACTTTTCTTAAAATAGTAAATAAACTTATTTTTTAACATTTGGCTTTTGGTTAGATTTTAAATTTAGCTTTTAAATGAAAATGCTCAGGAAAAGAGAAAGCATAGAATCCTTTTTTTTAGAATTCCTGTGTGAATATGTAAGTTTAAAGATTAAATTACTTATCAGTGGGTACTAAATGAGACATGAGAGCTATCAAAATGTTTTCATTAGCAACAAAGGTTAATTGTATTAGAAGATATCACCAATTATGACCTGACAAGTTGAGGTAAGACACATAGAGTAAGAGAATACATAAATAAGCAAGCCTCCTCCCATCAATAACCACCATTAATAAGAACTCACTGCAATTAAAGCTTACAATGATCCAATTAACAAATGGATGATGAATTTGAAAATCACCAAGGAGGAACCTAGATGGATATATAGATTTCAGAGTCATCACTGTAGATTTGGAAAATTGAGGGAAAAGACTACAAAAATACATGAAATAGAGACCAACTTATCAGGGTTACTGTTTTTTGTTTGTTGATGTTTTTGTGGATTTATAAGCAGGTAAGAAAAGAGTAGAAAGGGCATTGAGTAGAGGATACTAAAATAGTATAAAAATATAGTTCACGTAGCTAGGATAGTGTGAAATGGATACTCTCATGCACTGCCTATAGGAATATAAATTGACATAAACTTTCTGGAAACAATTTGGTAAAACATATGATACCCTTTGACCCAGTAACCCTCCTTTTAATATTCAAGCTAAAGGCAAGATCAGAAATTCAAAGAAAACATATATAACATGACATTTATCATGGTATTGTATGTATAATAAAAATTAAAACAGCCTAAATATCTAATAAAATTATGATGCATTTATAGAACAAATATATACACAGCTGTTAATGATAATCTCTTCAAATAATATTTAAAGAAAATACATATTGTATAATATTAATGGGAAATACAGAAAACAGAAGTCTGCTTCTTATAGGTCAATCACAATTATGAAATATTTTGTGAAGTTTTTTTTAGGTGCAAAGTTTAGAACTGTAAATATTTTAAAAAGTATTTTATTGTAAGTATGCATGGAATTTGAGTTCAGAAATAAAAAGCAGCCAGTAATCAAGCTCTAGGTGTTTGCTTTGATCTCTCGCTTTTTTCCCTGATGGGTCTCCTTATCTCTCTCCTTTTTCTAAGCTTTTTAATGCAGATCATCTCCACTCTCATCTCTCTAGGACTAGCTTTCTTTACTTATTCAGCTTCTCTTTCCCTACAACTTCGGCTTACATGTGATCATCATAGCTTCTCTGACCCTAAATCTACCTTAAGCTCTTTGTCTCTACTCAGAGAGGAGGAATCTGATTGGGCCAGCTCATCTTTTGTCACAAAACCAAGACATGGGTTACTTACCTGCCTAAGAATTGGCTGCCCTTGGTTAGGTGGCCATCTATGCACCTATCAGTAACAGCTGCTCTGGAGATGGGGACACATACATAAACAAAAGTCCTCTCTTCAACCTCTTTTCTCTACCACTGCCTGTCCCTGGGCCCACAAATTCTATACTGTATCCAAATCAAACTTCCAAGCAGACCCTGTCATTTCACAACTCATACTATTAGCCTACCTTCTCTCACTACTTAGAATTTCTTAATCTCAAAGTCCCATCTCTTGCACTGACGGCCTTTTTTGACTCCCATAGTGCTCTGTTCATGACTGTATTAAAGCACATATGACATTGTATTTCCATTATGAGAGTCATGTAAATGAACTATTGACTCCAAACACGTGTGCCTTTGATACCATGATGTTACACAGTTTATGAAAGAAAACTATGAGACAGTTAAGGTTATTAACCGCATAATAGTGAAGTCGTTGGGGTGGGGAGCAACACACACATGCAAATACACATACATACAACTTAACCAAACTTGGGGTACTAACAGCCTGGCACATGAGATCTATCCAAGAGTATTCTTTCTGAGGTATGGTTCTTTTCCCCCTACATAAGCCCTTATTCTGATGGTAGAAGAAGCGTGTTTAAAGTAAAGGCAACATCTTTTCAACCAAAACCAAAAACCCGTTGCCATAGAGTCGATTCCAACTCATAGCAACCCTAAAAGACAGAGAAGAACTGCCTCCTGGGGTTTCCAAGGAGTGGCTGGTAGATTCGAACTGCTGACCTTTTGGGTTTAGCAGCCAGATTCTTAAATACTGCACCACCAGGACTCCATCTTTTCAACACTAGACTAAAAAGTTTCCATTTGCTGCATGACTCAATTTTTTCAGTGAATATTTCCAGCAAATAAACAAGCACTGCATTAACTCCGTGTTTTGTTTCTGTGGTTTCCTTTTGGACTGATTTCACCGAATGCTGTGTGTAAACTGGTCAGATAGAACAAGAATTTAGATTTGCACAATCTTACTGGGAACTTTGAAACTTCTATTGTCTCATAGGACCCAGAAATTGAATTGACGCCTTGTTACTAAGCCAGGTTTTAGCAACAGACCCAGGAGTCAGTAGCTAAATTTTCTACTTCTTTGCATCAAATTTTCTCTTGAAAATGATGCATGCAATTCTGAAGAATGGCAAGGAGGAGCCTCTGTGAAGTGTTAAATATTTGGTTCACTGGGTCCTATCAGCAGGTAGGGCCTGCAGGGAGCTTGTTTATCCAGCAGAACGATCTCATTATGAGGACAGTGATGTAGTAGAGTTTACTTCATACCCTGAAGCCATTCAAGAAAACAACTGAGTGAGTGATATTCATTCCAGGCATTGTATTGTGCTATTACGACTTGCGATAACTGGTAGCATACTAAAATGGAGAGCGGGGACTACAGCAACTTCGTTGAGTGAAGTTCTAAAATTTTCAAGCTGCTGAATTATTCGGTATTTTCCAATTTATAGAATAAAAGAATATGTGATTGAGTATTTCATGGCACAGTGATGGAAGTAAAGAAAGAGAATGCACAAGCTTTATAAATTTCAGAGTAAATATTTATTTTCATAATTGCATGGTACCTGAGTGGGACTCTGTATAGGCATGTGTGTCCATTGCTGTTAAATACAAACATAAGAACTCGCCTTTGAAAAATAGGGAACAATAAAAGGAGAAACAAAACAAAACAAGCACCTTAATTAATGATCACTAACAACAGACAAAGGAGCACTAAACCACTGGCACAGTGGTTAAGTGCTCGGCTGCTAACCGAAAGATGGGTGGTTCGAACCCACTATCCGCTCCACAGGAGAAAGATGGGGCAGTCTGCTTCCTGAAAGATTACAGCCTTGGAAAACCTATGGGGCAGTTCTACTCTGTCCTATAGGGTTGCTATGGGTTGGAATCAACCCGAAGGGAATGGGTTAATGGCAACTCACAACATTGCCTTGTTTAATTTTGAAAATAGCTATTGTTACTGGATTGAGAAAAAGAAGTCAGGTTTGAGACAAATGTCCCCTCTTCCCCATGACAATACCCCTGGGAACAAAGTAAGCTGTATATTTAGAATAAAGGAAGGAAACTCTGCTTAACATAGTACACAATAAGCTTATCAAACGCCTTGTCCCAGCCCCAGCAGTACCCAGGATACATCAAGTACCCTGTAAATATTTTTTGAAAGAATGAATGAATCAATGAATGCTTCCATTCCAGAGGTGGCACAGACTAAACATTGTAAATTCATTCATCCCTTAAAATAATTCAACAATTTTCTGTTGTCTACAAAATATTAAAGGAAAAGGTCATGGTGTGGCATTATTAAGGTCTGGGGCTTTAACCTTAGAGGCGTATATCCAGGAACCCAGCCAAAGAAAGGATATTGAGCTATATGAACCAAATAAAAAGCAAACTGCCACTCACTGAGAATTTAAACTTCAATGTAAATAATAGCTAACTGCAATAAATATTATCACGACTTACCATCTGCTAGGTCAGAAGATTCCTCTAGTTCTGAATTTAATCAGTTTTAGTGAGTGGACTGTAAAGATAATCTCACTTAAACCAGCACTTGAGGATCTTTTAATTGCTAAGTTACACTGAGGCAGCTAAAATTTGCTTTGAATTTTGGAGACGATAGTATTAACAATCGTTCAGTACAGTTATTCACATAAGTGCCTCCTCCCATATTTATCAACTTTCTAAAATGTATAGTATTTGCCTTGCACCCAGAGGCTGCACTCTCAAAGACAAGAAAAAAAAATTATAAGAAAAGAAAAGAAAAACCCAAGCCTGAATCCATGTGATTTTCTCCTCTTTAAACATAGATTTCCACTTACCATGTGGAAGTGATTATTTCAAGAATGTCTGAGAACATGTCAACAAAACCTCAGGAAAGTAGAAAGTTTAAGGTAAAGGCAACCTTCTACACTTGAATTTGTTTTGTTTTGGCTCTTGAACCACACATGAAAAGATACAAAAAACTCCCCCATGATCTTCTTTTCTGAAGTTATTGCCATTTTTGTTCTTGTCTAAGTTTGACAGTGTTTATGAAAATACTATATAAATGAAGAACTACACAAATAAAATGGACTGTTATTTTTACATCCATGAATAAATGAGAAACAGAGGCCCTGAAGGAAGTCTACAGATACTGCCTTGTGATACCCTGAACGAAATGCAGGATGTCAATAGTTTCCTGTCATAATAAACATATTATTACACATATGAACACAGATGAATTCCCTGCAAAAAAGTGTGTAAAACTAACATAATATTATGTGTACATAATATTATGATTTTCATGAGACTTCTACAGTGATAAAAATAGACTCAACATCACTAAGAAAAATGGCTCTAACCTTTTTTTTTAAATTCTCACTTAGGAAATTGCTTTAAGGAGCAATACACAAACTGTGTGGGTTTAATTTTCCACCACAGTCTCTGCAAGAAGTTAATCAAATAGACAATTAATCTGAAAGATATTATTCATATGAGAGCAAATGCATATTAAAATACACAACCAACTTTATTCCCATTTCCCTTGAATTTCTCTCTAACTCCAGGGAACTTGAATGCCCAGCAGAGCTCACAATATGAAAAAAGATACAGAGAAGTGCTTTAGTCACACAGACCAGATAATGGAAGCAATAAAGTTCTGCTGTACAAATGCAAAAACTTGTCCTCTGCCTCTTTGAACCTGCTCCCACTACTTATTTCCATTATGACATCAGAATCCTCTTGGGAGTCTTGGTTTGAAGCCTCAGAATCACCCTTGACTCCTTGTTCTCCCTCATCCCTTCTGTCTCATTAAACTCTGCATCCTGATAATTCTGCCTCTACAATTTTCCCCACATTTTTTTCCATGTCTTTTGTCACTTATTTTCTTTACCTCTTCTATTTCAAGGACTTTGTAAGCGGTCTCCCTTCTCCTAGCTCTCCCCTTCCCACCCACTCTTGGTATTGCCACTAGAGTTATCGTCCTTCACAGAGAATTCCCGCCTTCTGCAATGACTAGCTATGAGTCAGAATCAACCCGATGGCAATAGGTTTTTTTGGTTTGGCATTGACTAGAGCAGTGGTTCTCAAAGTGTGGTCCCTGGACCAGCAGCATCAGAATCACCTGGGAACTTCTTAGAAGTGCGGATTCTCAGACTCTACCCCAGACGTTCTGAATCTGAAACTCTGAGGGTGGAGCCCAGTGAGCTGTGTTTTAACAGGCCCTCCAGGTGATTCTGGTGCTCACTAGAATTTGAAAACTACAGGGTGACAGGAGTACATTTAAGTTTTCTTAGCATGGTGTCTTGCCAAACCCACCTTTCTCACCTTATTTTCACCTGGTTGCCCTCTTCTCCCACCACCGCAGTCCACCATTTCAGGACCTTAGCCTTGACTGTCTTATCTATGTGGGATATTCCACTGATTTGGAATTTTCTCTCTCCAATCATCAAGTTTTGAACTGTATCTCAATTCAAATTCTATCTCTTTCTTAAATCTTTTCTAATCTTCCCAGTCAGATGTATGCTCCATTCAATCATTTGAAAAACAAACCTCTTGTTCTGTATTCTCTGAGCAATGCTGTCTTTACTCTTGGAATTACTTCATTCTACCTTGTATTACGTGTAGCTGCTCACACGCCTGTCCCTACTATAAGATGATCTCCTCAAAGACAACACTAATCTCAGTAATCCTTGTTTTAGAACAGTGAGTTGCACATAGTAGGTAGTCAATAGCCATATGTAGAGTCACACTGAAATATAATTTGAAATTTAATACATGATTATTCATGTGTTCCTTGCTGTAAGCAGTAGCTCAGTTGAGATTATTATAAAATTTAAAAACCATTTATAACTTGCTATCTTTAAAAATAGAATTATATTCTGCTATATGTGTTAAAAGGAGCCCGGGTGACACAATTGTTAAGCTCTCGGCTGCTAACTGAAAGTTCAGAGGTTTGAACCCGCCAACGGCTCCACAGGAGAAAGACCTGGCTATCTGCTCCCGTAAAGACTGTGGTTTTTCTGTGCCATTGAGTTGATTCTGACTCATAGTGACCCTATAGGACAAAGTAGAACTGCTCCATAGGTTTCCTAAGTTGTAATCTTTACGGGAGCAGATTGCCAGGTATTTTGCCCCCAAGGAGCCACTGGTGGATTCCTACCATTAACCTTTCAGTCAGCAGCCGAGCACTTAACCATTGTTCCAAGAGGGCTACTTACCATAAAGCAGCCTAGGAAACCCTATGGGACAGTTCTATTCTGTCATATAGGGTCATTATGAGGTAGAATCGACTCGATGGCACACAATAACAGAAACAACATATATGCTAAAACTAAAACAAAATAGAAGTAAATACGTGCCTTGAGCCCTGTTACACTCTTTTTAAAGGATCAAATCTCAGATTGAGTGCCCTGCCATTCAATAGGCCTTGTGAGGTGCCTCTAAATTGGGAAAGGGATTAAATTGGAGCACTGTTCGTTTGGTTTGTTACTAATCCAGTGTCCAACATTTGTCCCAAAGGTATGAAATGCATGAAGCTGCCAATACTTTTTGACCTATCCGTATGCACATATACTTATCCTTTTTGTGGTCAAATATAGGACTTTTGAGGAGATATACATGAACTAAATAAATAGCATAGTAGTATGTCTAATGAATGTAAAACATATTGTATCAAGTTTAATAAATCAGTAAGCATTTACTGAGTTCTGAACTATATTCTGTTCTGTGGGATTAAATTTTTGAGTCAAAAAATGTATTGCTTTGCAATTTATAAAGGAGGTAAAATTGCACATTATTATTATTTTCCAAATTAATAGGGTTGTAAAAACTTTAGAAAAAAATAGTCATGATTGATTGTCCTGGCACCCAAGACACACATTTTCAGCACCAGTTTAAATGAACATTTATTCAGTCACTCATTTATTCAACACACATTTATTGATTGCCTACTATGTCCCAACAAGAGTAAAGCAAATAGACATAGATGTGGAAATAGATAAGATATACAATTAGAGATATTTAGATAGATGATAGATAGATAGATAGATAATGGATGGATAGATAGATAGATAGCTAAGTCCCAATTCTCAAAGTCTCCACAGTTCAGTGATGAAAAAAAATATATAGAAGCAAATAATGATTCATTATGATAAATGATAATAAAGGTGGGTATTAAATAAGTATAACACAGAAATAATAAATAATCAAAAGAATCTGACAACAGCAACTCGAAAGATTAAATAGTTTATGTTAATGGGGGGAGGAATAACTTGGAAAAGGAGGGTGAGTATGGCTGCACAACTTGAAGAATGTAATCAATGTCACTGAATTATACATGTAGAAACTGTTGAACTGGTGTGTGTTCTGCTGTGTATATTCTCAACGATAACAATAAAAACAAAATAAATCATAAAAAATACATAAATAATTGAAAGAATGGAAAACAATTATTGAAGGTAAATTGACATTGCTTTACTCTCAAAAGATAGGCCATATGCATCAAGGTGTTACATATCTATATCAATCCCTTATGTCCAGGGAAAAAAAAAGAAAAACAAAACAAAAGAATCCAGATTTTCTTGTAGTACAACATTCTGCTTGTGTTTGTCCAAATGATGGTGCCTTTTCCTGCTCCCGGTCAGTGTGGGAACAAAACAGGGACTATCGGCTATATTCCAGGTACTGTATTAGGCACTCTCTAATACCACTTTTAGACATTAATAAAAGAAAAACAACGATATAAAGATGATATGGATCTTAGCTGAATTTACTGCCAGGCAAAGCAGGGATAGCATGATCCAACAGAGGATGGAGCCTTCAGATTAACTGTCAAAGAATGACTCAGAAACAAGTAGCCTAAAGCATTGAGGATTTACTCACATATAGGTGCATACAAGGAAGACGATCCCCTATGAAGACTACTTCTCAGGCCAAAGGCAATTGTGGAGCATAAAAAAGGCAAGCCAGAGGGTTTCACAAGGAAAAATAATCGGTCAGTTTAAACAATCCTTGATGGTCAGTTCAAGATTTGATCATTGTAGTGGAGCTTGGCCTAGGAAGATTGCTAAAACCCTAGTCCATCTGTTAAATATAGATAGTGCAGTTGAATCCCAGATTGCAAACAGTCCAAGTTCACTATCAGGCTGTTTATCTGACCGATTATCTGCAAAGTGGTTGCTCTCGTTCTTTCTATTCTTTCTTCTGGGCCCTGACCACTATCTGCTGTCCCTCACTCCCTTTGAGATATGTAGCAGGAAAGTCTGTATGCGCAAGCCCAAGACTCAGGAAGATTTCCTTTATCAATACCATGGCAACCCCATGAGGTAGATTTTTCAAGATGCAGAAAAGAAGGCTCCTAGAACTTAAGTGGCTGAGATTTAAACTTGGGTCTGGTTTGTCCAGAGTTTATACACCACCCTTTTATACTAGTACATACATTTCCCAACTCTATCTTCATTAACAAGCAAACCCACAAAGAGAATGAAAAATCTTGTTCATCATGGAAAATCTGAGTCATATATAGATTTGAGTCCCTTCTGGTTAAATTAAGAAACCCTGGTGGCGCAGTGGTTAGGTGCTCGGCTGCTGTCCGAAAGTTCGGCAGTTCAAACCTACAAGTCACTTCTTGGGAGAAAGATATGGCAGTCTGCTCCTGTAAACACAGCCTTGGAAACCCTAGGGGTCAATTCTACTCTGTCCTATAGGATCACTATGAGTTGGAATCAACTTGAAAGCAATGAGTTTGATTTTGGGTTTCTGGTTAAATTATGTTCAGAAGAATTTCATTAAATATTTTGTTCTATATCCTTACATGGAGCACATGCCACTCTCATCTTTTCCAGCCGGTTTGATTATCCAGAGATTATCCAGCTAAACCAATCCAGATTTAAATGTTTATGGTACATGGTGACTCTGATTTAAGGTAGACTTTAACATGGTCATGTGGGTGGGTGGAACACCAGCCATGGAAGAGTGGCACTGCCAGGAAGGGGCAAGAAAGTATACAAGAGAGTTTCTCCAGCAACAACTGATGCTGCATATTGAGAGTCTCTCTCCCTAGTTTTTACTTCCACTCTGTGAAATAATGATGACTCTCCTCCTTTCACAGAGGAGAAAAGGTCATAGAGGGACAGGCCTCCAGCTGCCTCTCTAACTTTGGCTCCTGCCCCTTTCTCTCCCATTCACTTCCTCCATCTACCCATCCTTCCCGCTCTCCCTTAAACACAACCAACATATTCCCATCCCAAGACCTGTTTTGAACTCTACTGTCAAATTTGCCTGGTTTATTCACCACCCAAACATTAATTCCTCAGAGAACCCTTCCTTGGCCACCTTACTGAATGCAGCAACCCATACACTCTAGCTTCTTTACCTGCTTTATTTTTGCTTCCTGATACATTATATATTTTTTATTATTATCTGTCTACTCTGAAAGCTGGAACTTTGTTTTGTTCACCACTCTATCCCCAGCACCTAGAGCCTTCCCTGGCCTATAGTGGGTGCTGAATGAATGAATGACATAGCCTGAGGCTCAGAGAAGTTAAGTCAATTTCCCACAGTGTTAACAGAGTTCTGTCTGACACTCAAGAAATAGCCCCAAAAATCTGGAAGAAGTGCCACGTGACATAATATTAAAGTAGAACTAATTTATAGAAGCAATGGGACCTAAAACCACTAGCTTTACAGATGTATATTTCCTTATTCTTCCTTTGGGGAGTGTGACTGTTTAGGGAGGGCAACTGTTTTAGTTCAAGAGGCAGTCAAGAGAGCTGTAAGGGTCCCCACTGATCGTAAAGTAGTCAACTTATGACTGAAGACACTCAATGAATACTTACCTTGAGTTATGGGGAGTTCTCTGCTTGTCAGGAGCACAACATTCCTCAAATTCCCAAAAGAATGCAAGGAAAGATTACTAGGCAGTCAAGAGTCAATGTTGCTGAATTTCTTCTCCAGAACCTAAGAGTTTATTTCCCCCCTTTTCCTTTCTGAAAATATAAACGCTCACCTGGCTTTCATTTGCCCTGGAAAGGGGTTTATTGTATTCAGGCAAAAACCTGTTGCCATCGAGTCCATTCTAGATCAGGGCGACCCCACATGTTACAGAGTAGAATTGAGTTCCATAGGGCTTTCTTGGCTGTAATCTTTATGGAAGCAAGTTGCCAGGCCTTTCTTCCTCAGAACCCACTGGATGGGTTCAAACTACCAACCTTTCAGTTAGTAGTTGAGTGCAAATTGTTTTCACTACCCAGGAATCTTGTATTCAACCAAGAGAGATTGAAAGATATATTAGATCATCAAAAATAAATTTATATGTAGTGCAGACCAGATTGTTATTCCAATCCAATGACTTGCTGTTTGGGCTCAGTTTGGATGGCCCTCTCCAGGAAAGATAAAAATCATGTCCTTAGTTCCTCTGGATCCCAGAGCCCCAAGAATACTGTGGGATTTCTGATGACCCCACAGCAAATGGGCTGTGGATTCTGAGGAACTGTCAACTCTGAAAACCACTTTTAAACATGCTTTACATGAACGCCATGTTGTTGATCAAAAAACTGGCTTCCTCCCCTTATTAGATGATTTGGACAAGTGCTGGGCCCATGTCATTATTTGCTTGCTATTGGGGAAACCTATCACCAGCTGCAACTCTAGACAGCATTTCAAAAAGGGAAGAGTCACTCTCTGCAGTGGCCCAATGAAGGAAAAAAGTAGCAACAGTGGTGGAAAAGGACAAATACTAGAAAACACTGGTGTGGTTTGTGATGGGCCAGAAGACATCACAGGTGAGAAAAGGAGGTACCAGGAATTTGAGAGGCCGCTTATGGCTGAGCAAAAGGGGAGACCCAAGTTAGACAGCAGATCTCTTTCCCTTGCCTTTGAGAGCTTCACTTCCTTATTTTGTTTTTATGGCAGGTAAAAATGCAGCTGGTTTTCTCAACTGTGAGAGGTTTCCCTGTATAGTGGGGCCAAATGGAGTGCAAAAGCTTGTGTTCACACAATCTTTCTTTGAGAAGACAATACAGAAGTGAATGGATTGAATTATAACGTTGAGTAAAAATAGTTTGAAATCTGGAACAGAGCAAAATATGTACAATGGATACAATGGATCCAGCCAGAGATTTAGAAGTGACAGATGATGGCTGTGACAATTTTGCCTCTAAATTATCAGATGAACGATACTTATGCCAATGTTATATTTTTGTAATTTGACACAAAAGTGTACAAACTGTACTTGATGCTCAGTTTAAGAAACAATGCATGAGTTAATAAAATCATAAGAAGCAGTGTGTAACAGTTAATAAAATCTTAGTATCTCTAGAGAGATAGGAGCTTCCACAGATAGCTGCTGTAAAAGGAGATGATGAGACAGTTTAAAAAAATTTAAAAATATGTATAAAGTTTGAACAATGTATTATTTGACTCAGTAATTCACTTCTGGAATTCGATCGTAAGGAAATATCACCTGTTTTTCCTCAGGGGAGGGTTTTGGAGCTTTGTATATAAAGTTGCTTTGTTATCCCAGAATTATTTAGAACAATTAAACCTAGGGGAAAACATTGAAGTCAACTACCACCAGAAGAGTTAAGTAAATTATTATGTATCAGCATTATGCAATATTATGCAATTATTGCAAGATGTTAAGTAAAAAAAAAATCATGATATAGAATGTTATAAAATATATGATCTCAACTGCAAAAAGACTGAATAAACAAAAGGAAAATAATATGTCAAAATATCAACAGGGGATTCCTTTGAGTAGATTATGAATGAACATTTTTTTCCTCTTTTAACTCTCCTACAGTTTTCCTTTTTTTATTATTATTAGAAAACAAATCCTTTAAAAAACAACCCCCCCCCAAGGGCACAGTAGGTAATCCACAGGCTTTTGTGTGTTGGTATCACGGAGACCTGCTAGAATTCAGAGGCTAAGATATGAGGAAGAATTAACTACATCACCGCGATCCTGTTTACCTTGGGACTTATTCTCGCCTGATCAAGAGGGAACCATAACCTAGAAGAAATGTGGTAACAGCTGACCAAGGCCTGTGCCCACCTGAAAATAGCCTACATTGAGAGAATGATAGACAATAACGTTCAAGCTTTGTCAGTCAAACGATCTTCTAGAAATTGTGTTTTTGTTAATTGGCAGAGCCTTGGGGGTAACAATTCTTACTACCCACACAAATTTCTCCAAAATATTTGAAACAACTCTTCCAAAATTGTTAGACTGTGCATAATTTTAAAGGCAAGAATCTGGAAACGTCCCACTCCAGAGAAGCATGATCCAGAAAGTGGAGATGGGAACAAAGTATTTTGTGAACCAAAGCATAATATAAAGGTTAGCTTTTGTCATGCTTTGCTGCTATAATTTCTGCTAATAATTTGGCAGCATCTCTGCTCCCTCCTCTAAAAGATGTCTGCATTGCCAACTTTCGTTTGTGGAGTTCATGTGTCAAAAGAGGAGCAGCTAGTGCAGCTGAAGTGCAGGATTCACCTAATTAAGATCTAGCGTCAGTCTTTTTGTTCAGTGCCTGTGACAGCTTGTGTGAAAAATGACAGGCCGCTCAGTTCACTGCCTACACTCCCTAGCTGCTTTCATGTCTGAAGTTCAGCATTTCCAAGCCCACTAAGGGTAGAAACAAATGATGCCAATGTGCCAGATATTTATTTTTGGTCATTGTATTAAAAGAGATAATAGAAGAAAACTACAGGCATTTTAGGCCTGTCTGCTTAATCTTTTTTTTTTTTAATTCCCAACATTTCCATTGCTTAGAAATTTCAAATGAAGAAATTATATATATATATAATAAACATTTTAAAAATCTCACCCCTTGACAAGCATGATATATGAGTTGCAGAGTAATTATTCCTCTCCCTCGCTGCTTGTATTCAGTTAATCACCTACTCTTGCCAATGTTACATCCTCAACTTTTGTCAAATCCTGTTTCTCCTTCTGTACTACCACTGCCTTACTTCAGACCTTCAGTAATAGCACTCTCCTTGCTAAAGCCTTCTAATTTATATTGGGACCTAAAAATACACCCAGTGTAGCCTATCTAAAACTATTAGACCAGCTCTGTCACCCTCCTGATTAAAACTCTTCAATATTTCCTCATCACTCTCACAATGAAGCCAAACATTTTTACATCACATAGAAGAACCACAATGATGTGTCTGCTCATTTCTCTCCCCTCATCTCTTGCCATTTTCTGCTTTAAACTTGTTTCCTTAACACAAAGTCACTTTTCATCTCTGCAAAACTATTCTACTTCTTATTTCTGTGCTTTTGCTTTTGTGTTTGCCTCCATATCAAATATCTGTCTGCTCATCCTTTCCATGGCTAACTGATTAACTTTTGACAGGCATCTCAAACATTTCTCCTTCAACGAACACTTTCCTGACCTGCCCAGTGCATTTCTTTATCATCGCATTTCCACAAGTGCTCTTAATTTCTATGTCTATCTTCTTCTATTAGATCCTGAGCTCCTTGAAAACAAGGGCTATGGTTTGTATGTCTTGATACCTCCAGCCCTTAGGACTGAAACTGAAATGAAGCGGACTCTCACTATCCAAACAAACCAAACCAGTTGCCGTCAAGTTGATTCCAACTCACGGTGACCTCGTGGGTGTCAGAATAGAACTGTGCTACACAGGGTTTTCAATGGCTGATTTTTTGGAAGTAGATCACCAGGGCTTTCTTCCAAAACACCTCTGGGTGGACTCCAATCTCCAATCTTTTGGTCAGCAGTCAAGCACGTTAATCATTTGCACCACCCAGGGACTCCTGCTCTCACTATATGAATATATAAATCTGTGTTAGGTTAGGTTTACTAAAACAGTGCTCAATACAGGGATTTTGATGTGCATGATTTATTGATGGAGTGCTTTTCGGGGAGCACCTGTAAGAGCGGGAGAGGAGCAGCCAGGAAAGAGGAAAAAATGAGCAAAAGGGAGGTCTCAGGTAAACTATAGGCTTGGCCTGATTCACAGAGGAGCTCTGGAGCATAAACTGCACCATGAAGTTGTCCCCATTGGAGACAAAGGAGCCAGCCTTTTATATACCCACCTCAGTCAGTTATTGGTGGTAGATCACACCCAAGATGGTGTAACTTTCCTATCAGTGTATCTCCTCTCAGTCAAGGGTAATTTTCAAGAGAGGTGGGCAACTATGAACTGTTAGCATCCAACACTCAAAGTAGCTACAGAATGGATACATTTGCTTAAGTAAAAGGGATCAGGATGGGGCACTGTAGCATCTACTACACTATCATGGGTGTCTTGATTATTTTATTTTATTCCAATGGACCTATCTAAGTAGATACTTTAAGAGTAATAAAATGTGCCATTTTATAAAGTCTTACATTTTCATATTAGGATGCAATATGTGTAAGCTTTACAATTAGATAAATTTTTTTTTAAGAACTCAACCTTTAAGCTTGTTACTAAGGAGATATTTTGAGCTCTTACATATGGAGCAATAGTGATTTAATTAGAAATATGTTCCCTAATCTCATTTGTGTTTATTCACATTCTCCAGTCTATATAGCCTTTGTTCATAAAATGATACATCATTATGAACTTCCCGTAAAGGAATTAGTTCTGAATCTTAATTCTATCATTGTCTGCATATAAGCTCCCACAAGTTTATGGGTAGTGACAAAAATGAATGAATACGGTGCTTCCTACTCTCACCCCCCAACAGAACTTTATGGCTTCCTCAACTCCCATTAACTTTGAATGAATATGTACTGCAAAGGAGTCATTGAACTAGAGTGTTTCCATGGAATCCTCCCTTCAGGGAAGAGTAGTGTTACGGATTGAATTGTGTCCCACAAAAATATGTGTCAACTTGGCTAGGCCATGATTCCCAGTATTGCGTGATTGTCCACCATTTTGTCATCTGATGTGATTTTCCTGTGTGTTGTAAATCCTACCTCTATGATGTTAATGAGGCAGGATTAGAGGCAGTTATGTTAATGAGGCAGGACTCAATCTATAAGATTGGACTGTGTCTTGAGCCAATCTCTTTTGAGATATAAAAGAGAGAAGAGAGCAGAGAGACATGGAGACCTCATACCACCAAGAAAGTAGTGCCAGGAGCAGAGCATGTCCTTTGGACCTGGGGTCCCTGCGCTGAGAAGCTCCTTGACGGAGGAAGATTGATGACAAGGACCTTCCCCCAGAGCCGACAGAGAGAGAAAGACTTCCCCTGGAATTGGCACCCTGAATTCAGACTTCTAGCTTCCTAGACTGTGAGAGAATAAATTTCTCTTTGTTAAAGCCATCCACGTGTGGCATTTCTGTTATAGTAGCACTAGATGACTAAGACAAGTAGCAATAGCAAACTTTATAAAATAGGCTTATAGAACACTATTTTATTCTGAGAGAGAGAAAAAAATAGATTAAATACTACTGGCCTCGACAATCACCTGGTAGTAATTTTTAAAATAATAATGAAGGTCATGTGGTAACTTACATAATGGAATTAACAGTGTCTGTAAGTAGGCTTTTGGAATGATTGTTACCAAGCTAACAGAGCTTATGTTCGGAAGTAAGGAAAAGCTGAAAATATCAACAGCAATTCTGTTCATCAGGAGTTAGGTTTTAAGTTTTTACATTCTCTTCTAAGATATAAGATGTCCTACTACTCAAGATAAAACAAAACAAACACATGGCTGTATATAAAAAAATGCCCTTATTCATAAGGACATGCATATTTAGGTATTTAGGGGCAAAAGATAATGAATACTTTAACTTATTTTCAAATGGTTTAGGCAAAAAAATTGTGATATGTGTGCATATGCAAGTGCACAAACACACACAGAATACAAGTGAAGCAAAATGTTAATAAAGAAAGAAATATTGCTCATCACTTCATTCACTTAATAAAATACTTTCTTGTAATTGTTGAAAAGGGATATAAGTCCATCATTTATTTAAATGTGTTTATCCAAACAATTTGGAAGTATTTTGAATTGTTCTTTACAGTATTTGCTATCTTTTCCCAAAAGATATTAAAACATCTTAATTTGATAGTTTATTCTGAACACTGTGCAGTTTAATAGTAGTCCAACCTCCTAAACCATAATCCTCCAGCTATTTCCATACTAAAATGAACACAGAATGTCTTTGATGTCCAAGGTGCTATTATTTCTTCATTTCATCTTGACAATGACTCTGAGCTCTTTGAAACTATTTTTTTTAATTACCGATAGTTAAGTACTGAATAATTTTAATTTTCAGGAGTATTTATGATTTTCTTTCAACATTTTTCTTAGTAAGCATGTTCTGGAAGTACACATTAATAACTGTATCTAGTCCTAATACAACTCTCCCTGTGTTCTCTTCATCTACTTTGTTACTAACTTTTTAGAACTTTCTAGACCAAATCTTTTTGCTGTTAGCTTCAAGCATTTTGCTTTATCTTACAAATCTTCTGAGAGTTTGACTAACTTCATCATATACTGCTACCTTGAAGGTGTTTCAGACTTTTTCACTGTCAGTGATATCCTCTATGAAAGATGGCTTCAGTTACAATAACTTGATTCTAGAATTATATTGTAATTCATATAGTGGTAAAACAAGATAATTTCATGCTTATCACTAGGATTTTAACTGTTGAAAATAAAATAGGATTCATTTTATGCAATGGGACAAATGTACAAAATTTTGTTGATAAATATTGTGTGTAATTATATCATCATGGCAATTCTGTTTGTGCACAGTGCTGTCATGCTACTTGACAGGGATGATGGCAATGACTCAGATACTGATGATGTCCACCAAGCTTCCGACATATTTACTCTAGACAGTACCTAAATACAGCTGTTTAGTAGGAAATTTAGACCAACATTTGGTGATTGAAATTAACTAAATCAAAGAATGATGTGAAATTGAAAACACTTTGATTGGGAAACAGAATATTATGGTGGTAGAGAGAATGAATTCTAGGGCCAGACATAAATGGATGAAAACCCCAGCATTCCCAGTTAGTAGCTGGTTGTAAACTCATTGCCGTCGAGTCAATTCTGACTCATAGTGACCCTATAGGGCAGAGTAGAACTGCCCCATAGGGTTTCCAAGGAGTGGCTGGTGGATTTGAACTGCCAACCTTTGGTTTGCAGCAGTAGCTCTTAACCACTGCTCCACCAGGGCTCCTGGCTATGCAGCTTGAATTAGTCTCGTTTCTTCGATTGTAGGATTTAGTCATTAATTTGTTTATTCCCCCACATACTCATTCATTTAACAAAAGTGCGTTGATCTGGGCAGCAGGCACAGTTTTAGGCACTGGAGCTAAAGCAGTGAGTGAGAAGGACAAAGTTCCTGATCTCAAGGGGCTTACATTACCTTCTACTGGGGAGACAGAAAACAAACAAGTGGATACATAATATAACATTAGACAACAGTTAGTTTTAGGAAGAAAAATTAAAGCAGAATAAGTAGATCAAGTGACCAGGATAGGAAGGTGGTGTTTCAAACAGGACAATTAGGAAATACTTCTTTGAGGAGGTGACATTTGGAGAAAGAGGGGCGGAAGTCATACACTTGTCCTGGGCATGAAATTTCCTGATAGAGCCTACAGTAAGTTCAAAAGCCTTAATGGATGTTTTCGTCAAGAGTGAATGAAAATTTACAAACTCCTTAGCACATAGCTAAGTGTTCATTACATGTTAGATATTGCTGTTATTTTAAAATAAGAAATGTAGATAGCTAATTCCATATATTACTTTTTTTTTTTGCTCTGATGGACATCTTTTTTTTTTCTTTCATCTGCATCATTTTCCTTCTCTTGAATTCTTTATTTTTTATCCAGTCTGAGGACCTCTTCTTATTTTTTTTCCGTACAATTTTTTTTTATTTTTTTTACATACATTGTTATGAGACCCTAATTGCTCACCCCATTCTGCGACAGCACACTCCTCCTTTCCGCCCCTGATTCCCCATGATCATTCAACCAGCTCCTAACTCTCTCTGCCTTCCCATCTCACCTCTGGACAGAAGCTGCCCCTTTGGTCTCTTGTATCTACTTGAGCTAAGAGGCACACTATTCATGAGTATCACTTTATGACCCACAGTCCAGTCCAATCCCTGTCTGAAGAGTTGGCCTCGGAAATTGTTTTAGCTCTGGGCTGATAGAGGGTCCAGGGGCCATGCTTTCCAGGGTGACTCCAGTCTCAGTCAGACCATTAAGTCTGGTCTTCTTACTAGAATTTGAGTTCTGCATCCCACCTTTCTCCGGCTCCATCTGGAACTCTCTGTTTTGTTCCCTGTCAGGGCAGTCATTTGTGGTAGCTGGGCACTATCTAGTTCTTCTGGTCTCAGGATGATGAAGTCTCTGGTTTATGTGGCCCATTCTGTCTCTCGGGCTAATACTTTCTTTGTGTCTTTGGTGTTCTTCATTCTCCTTTACTCCAGGTGGTTGAGACCAACTAATGCATCTTAGATGGCTGCTTGCAAGCTTTTAAGACCCCAGACACCACTCGCCAGTGTAGGATGCAGAACATTTTCTTAATAAGCTTTGTTATGCCAATTGACCTAGATGTCCCCTGAAAGCATGGTCCCTAGAACCCCCATCCCTGCTACTCTGTCTCTCAAAGTATTTGATTGTATTCAGGAAACTTCTTAGTTTTGGTTTAGTCCAGTTGTGCTCACTTCCCCTGCAATGTGTGCTGTTGAGGACCTCTTTTTAATCTGTAGTGAGTTAAAGCCTGACTGTAATACTTGGATGCTATTGCTGTTACAGGTCCTCTTTTCTCTGTCTTTGACATTTGTATACTCTGAGCAATGTCAAACTTATTTATTTATTTATTTTTGCTAAGTATTTGATAACTGCCCTCTCTAAGCTGGAAATCCACAAACCCCCTCCACGATGATGATGAAGGGGACTCACTTGCTCTGATGGGATCTATTGTTCTGTGTGGGGATGGGTGGATGCCATTTGGAAGACGGTGCTTCCAGGAAACCCAGAAAAGCCAGGCACCACCACTCCTATTATCCCCGTATCCCACCATGGTTTCTTCTTTATACTTCCCCTGATGCTGCCAGAAATCAGAGCAAAGCGATTACTTCTGCCTCTGTCTATAAGACCACTACTAGAGCTCACCCCACTTTTGTTTTTATTTCTTTATGCCTCGTTTGGTTATAAAAACATTTATTCCTGATTTTAGCAGTCTGGGTCCAATCATAGAAACTACACAGTAATTTGAACAGCCACGGTTTAGGGTAAAGATTTATTAAATGTAACAGGGGATTGGAGTAATGAAGGACTGGCTAATAAGAAGGAAAAAGAACCCTGAAGAATATAGGAATGGCTGCCATTACTCGTAGGGCTGAGATAGAGCACCCAAGGAAGAGTCCCCATCCTCCCAAGCTCAGGGCTGAGTCCAGACCTTGTTGGGAGAGTGTGGCCATGGCTTAATGAATAGCCAAGAAGTCGATGAGGTACAGTGTAGTTGAAACTTATTGGAAATCTGCCTTCTGGAACTTTACAGAGATCTGCCCTCTGGGGTGCCTTGGAAAGCTATGCACTTGAAGATGTCTCACAAGAGACTGCTAAAATATTGCCTAATGGGAGAGTAGGGATGCGCCAGGGGAAGTTTCTGGCCACCTTGCACAGCAAGAGTCAAGTACTGGACAAGCATACAGTGCCGGAGCCTGATTCTGACTGCCAAGTGAGCACACTAGAACCAGCAAGCAAAACCCTTTCCTTCTCCATGTCTCTCCAGCACTCTCTCCTGACAAAGCTTCAGTACCAGCTGGCAAAGGAGAAATATTTAAAAGGCCCAGATTCATTTTCACAGAACAAGCAAAAAGGTGGATTTGGAGCTAAGAATCAATAAATTGATAACTGACAAGCTGACATAAACAAAGAATAAATACCAGCAGACTAAATGAAGAATACATTGTTTTTAGCAGGGTAAATTACTTTTCAGTGCCAAGAAGTTTTATTCATTGCTGCATCCTCTGTGCCTAAAATAGAATTTGGCTCAATAAGTATTTGTTGGATGCATGAATGAATGAATGATGAATGAGATTGTTATTTACATTTTTCTCTAATTTTTTCCTCTTTTTTTTTTACTGTAGCTGATGGATGCACTGATTGGTCTGTGGATATCAAGAAATACCAAGTATTGGTGGGAGAGCCTGTTCGAATCAAATGTGCACTCTTTTATGGTTATATCAGAGCAAATTACTCCCTTGCCCAAAGTGCTGGACTCAGTTTGATGTGGTACAAAAGCTCTGGTCCTGGAGACTTTGAAGAGCCAATAGCATTTGATGGAAGTAGAATGAGCAAGGAAGAAGACTCCATTTGGTTCCGGCCAACATTACTACAGGACAGTGGCCTTTACGCCTGTGTCATCAGGTATCCTTTTCATTGTATTACTGTTGAATCAATGAAATCACGTGCTGCCTTCTCATACTTAAATGTTGCTGCTCTCCCCTTCACCTGAAGGTATTGTCTCAACATTTCTGTGTGCTGCTGCTTTCCAAAATTTAGAATCTAAATCATAAAAAGTTGGGATTGGAATTTATATTGAGACATCATTTCTAGCTCATGGGGAAAAGAGATACCATCTGGGTATCTACTTATGTTGCCAGAAATTATTGAAGACTATGAAATAAAATTTATACAGGAGGTGAAACGTTACAAATAAAATGTAAGCAAAGACTTGCAGAAAGGATGCATAGTTTATTGCTCAATGGGTTGTAACATTTTGTTATTGCCCTTCACAGACAGATAGTGCACAAGTACCTCTGCTTCACGCACATTTGCAAAGATGATTTAGGTAATGTGTGTACGTTCACAGGTAGAGGAAGGTGGCATTGCCATGTTAGGGAATACCAACATTGCACTCCAGATCACTTTGTTAACTGAAAGCCCAATACCAAAGTTCCCCATGCTCTCTCAGGGCCAATACCAAAGTAAATACCAAGGAAAGTCATCACACATTTTTGTCTGCTCTTGGAAGAGACATATGTAGTTTGCTTAATGATAATGCATTGAAACAGTATCCACGTAACACATTAGCAGTTAAAGTTCTCAGTTTGAGCATTTAGCCTTTCATGGATTGTGAATCACAGCCTTCATGGATGATTGTGGATGTCATTAGACTATTAGAACGCTAGCAAAGAGGGGTATAGGCATATAGAGGGTGTGTTTAAACCTATTTATCTGTCCTTCTGTACATTGACTTATTCAGATAAATCAAGCAAAATCTAAAACAGTTGTATCGGAACTTGGAGAACATCTCAGAATCACCTAGCATCTTTTTCAAATCAAAATTCAACTTCCACATCTAAAATTCTGATCAACACTTGTATCCATTTGTTATAGCTGCAAATTACCACATATTACCACAAAGCGGGTGGCTTAAAACAACAAAATTATTCCTCACCATTTTGGAAGCTAGAAGTCCAAATTGAGGGTGTCACAGGGCCCTGATCTCTCTGAAGGCTCTAGGGGAAGATATTTCCTTGTCTCTTCCAGCTTCTGGTAACCCCAGGCATCGCTTGGTTTGTGGCAACGTAACTCCAATCTTTGTCTTCGTCTTCACATGGCTGTCTTCCCATGTCTGTTTCTCTTCTCTTTTTTGTAAGATAAGGACTCCAGTCACCTAGGACCTATCCTATTTCAGTATGACCTCATGTTAACTAATTACATTTGCAAAGACCCTATTTCCATACAAGGTCATGTTCATAAGTACTCGGGTTAGGACTTCAACATATCTTTTGTGGGGACACAATTCAACCCATAACAGCACCTATCACTCCTCTGTCATAAGAATCACGTCTCCCCCTCACTGTGATCTATAAGAATTACTGTTATCCTGAGCCATGGCTACAGGTGTGTTAGGGCATCGAGATAGGTCAAAATCATACAAAAGTTGAAAAGAAATTTACCTTTTTAATACTGACAACATATAAGTTAGGATTAGTGTGAAAAAATAAAAATGAATGAAAGCATAGAGTTGTGCTTGGGAAAAAATGTCTAATGGATTTTAAAAAGAACAAATGCATTATTACTTTGGCATCTCTTGTTCGTTCTCTTAGGGTCTACCATTCATTTGCTGTTCAAACATAACTGTTGAAGTATAGTTCTTGTGGGGGCATGATAAATAATTGTCACACTAGAACAGTTAAAAACAAAAGTACTGTTTGGACCAGCTGCTCTCCCTTGACCAGTAGTAATTTGATTTTAATTTCAGATCTGCTGCATTTCTTTTAAAACAGTCATTATTCTGATTGATCATGCATGTGTGGAGGTGATGCTTCAAGATAGGCAAATGTGTGCTCTCATTTATCTGAGATTAGAATGGAGTTGAATGTCCACGGTTTAACACTTCATTTCATTGTTTACTGTTGATGGGAAAATAATGATGCATTCATATTAGTAATCTGAGTTACTAAAGCACTGAGGTTGTAATACATTGATATGTCTAAATGTACACTGTGATCTAATGCTCTGAGAAATTGGCATTAAAATGCCTGAATTTGTAGTTGTTGATAATAAATGAAGGTTGAAATATTCCCAAACTATGACATATGCCATATGTTCATATGTCTATATTTTAATGGAAGATAAACCTAAAAGACAAACTTCTCCATGTTTTATGTGTGTTCTAGAGAAAGGTGATAACCAGAAAGAGATAGTTTTGTCACTTAAATTGAAATATGCCAGATGATTTGAAGCTGGAATTGATATGGCTTCCTTTTCCAGTTTAGGAGAAAGAGGTGGCAGTCTGCTTCTGTAAAGATTACAACCTTGGAAACCCTGTGGGGCAGATCTACTCTGTCCTACAGGATCACTGTGTCGGAATTGACTCAACGACAGTGGGTTTGGTGGATATTAATAGTCCACTCTTTCAATTTGTTTGTCCAAGAGGTGCATTAAATCCAACACATAGAAAAATCTATCTTAATACCAACCTCAGCAAATCTGGCTCCTCCTCAGGTGTTTCCTTTCTTAATAAATTGCATCACCATCATTCCAATAGCCCCAACTAGAAAACTATCACTTATCCTCATTTCCTTCTTCTTCCTTACCTTGTCTTAATTACCAAGACCTGCCCAATTTACCTTAGAAACATCTTTTGAATTTATTCTTTCTTGCTCATACCAACTTCCACTACTCCAGGTAAATGCAATGTCCTCTTAAGTGGTCTCTCTGTAGCCACTGTTTTTTTTTTTTCCCAATTTAGTCACTATTCCGCACTGATGTCAGAATTATGTATCTAACACAGAGATAATGTTTCACTTCTCTACCTATTAGCCTTTGGTGGCAACTATTACTCAGCAAAACAAAGTCCAAAGACTTTGCTTGGCATACATGGCTCTTTATAACCCAGCTTCAATCATATATTCCAGTCTCACCTTGAGTATTTCTCTCCCTGGGCACCTTGTGCTGTGTTCTCACCATCTACTGTTTGCGGAATAAGGCAAGAATTTTTTTCTTTTATTGCTGTAGTTTAAATGAAGTTTACATTTCAAGTTAGTCTCCCATACAAAAATTTATACATACATTGTTATGTGACCGTAATTTCTCTCTCCATACTGTGACAGCACACACCTCCTTTCCACCCCTGATTCCCCATGTCCATTCAACCAGCTCCTAACCCTCTCTGCCTTCCCATCTCACCTCCGGACAGATGCTGCCCATTTAGTCTCTTGTATCTGCTTGATCTAAGAGGCACACTCCTCACGAGTATCACTTTATGTCCCACAGTCCAGTCCAAATCCTGTCTGAAGAGTTGGCCTCGGAAATTGTTTTAGTTCTGGGCTGATAGAGAATCCAGGGGCCATGCTTTCTGGGGTTCCTCCAGTCTCAGTCAGACCATTAAGTCACGTCTTCTTACTAGAATTTGAGTTCTGCACCCCACCTTTCTCCTGCTCCATCAGGGACTCTCTGTTGTGTTCCCTG
>NW_004444205.1:1323434-1324592 GCF_000243295.1 Trichechus manatus latirostris
TTTGTCAAATATCAGCTACTCATAGGTGGATGAATTTATGTCAGCATTCTCAATTCTGTTCCATTGGTCTATGTATCTGTTGTTGTACCAGTACCAGGCTGTTTTGACTACCATGGTGGTATAATAGGTTCTAAAATAAGGTAGTGTGAGGCCTCTCACTCTGTTCTTCTTCTTGAGTAATTCTTTACTTATTCGGGGCCTCTTCCCTTTCCATATGAAGTTGGTGATTTGTTTCTCCGTCTCATTAAAAAATGCCGGTGGAATTTGGATTGGGATTGCATTGTATGGGTAAATCGCTTTGGGTAGAAATGACATTTTCTCAATGTTGAGTCTACCTATCCATGAGCAAGGTATGTTTTTCTATTTATGCAGGTCTCTTTTGGTTTCTTGCAGTAGTGTCTTGTACTTGTCATTGCACAGGCCTTTTACGTCTCTGGATAGATTTATTCCTAGGTATTTTATCTTCTTAGGAGCTATTGTAAATGGTACTGATTTGGTGATTTCCTCTTTGAGGTTATCTTTGTTGGTGTAAAAGAATCCAACTGATTTTGGTACGTTTAGCTTGTATCCTGAAACTTTGCTGAAATCATCTATTAGTTTCATTAGTTTTCTTCTGGATTCTTTGGAGTTTTCTTTGTATAAGATCATATCATCTGCAAGTAGAGATACTTTGACTTCTTCCCTGCCAATTTGGATGCCCTTTATTTATTTTTCTAGCCTAATTGCTCTGGCTAGGACCTCGAGCACAGTATTGAATAAGAATGGTGTTAAAGGGGATCCGTGTCTGGTTCCCGTTCTCAAGGGGAATGTTTTCAAACTCTCTCCATTTAGGATGATGTTGGCTGTTGGCTTTATATAAATGCCCTTCATTATATTGAGGAATTTCCCTTCTATTCCTATTTTTTTGAGAATTTTTATCATGCATGGGTGTTGGACTTTGTCAAATGCCTTTCCTGCATCAATTGATAAGATCATGTGGTTCTGGTCTTTCATTGTACGTACGTGATGGATTATTTTGATTGTTTTTCTAATGTTGAACCATCTCTGCATACCTGGTATAAATCCCACTTGATCATGGTGAATTATTCTTTTGATATGTTGCTGAATTCTATCAGCTAGAATTTTGTTGAGGATTTTTGTGTCAATGTTCATGAGGGA
>NW_004444205.1:1325363-1339391 GCF_000243295.1 Trichechus manatus latirostris
TATTTATGATAGTTATGTCCCCCTGGTGTATTGACCCTTTAATCATTATATAGTGTCCTTCCTTATCCTTTGTGGTGGATTTCACTTTAAAGTCTATTTTGTCAGAGATTAATATTGCCACTCCCGCTCTTTTTTGATTGTTGTTTGCTTGATATTTTTTTTCCCCATCCTTTGAGTTTTAGTTTGTTTGTGTCTTTACGTCTAAGGTGTGTCTCGTGTAGGCAGCATATAGACGGATCATGTTTTCTTATCCAATCTGCTACTCTCTGTGTCTTTATTGGTACATTTAGTCCGCTTACATTCAGTGTAATTATTGATAGGTATGAGTTTAGTGCTGTCATTTTGATGTCCTTTTTTGTGTGTTGTTCACAGTTTCTTTGTTCCACTTAATTCCCTGTGCTGAGTCATTTTAATTTATGTATTTTCTTTTCATCTTTTTCATTGTTATTGATTTGTGTTTGCTGAGTCTTTATATTTTTCTAGATTTTATTTTGATTTGTAGGATTGTTAGTTTCCCTTGTGGTTACCTTAATATTTACCCCTATTTTTCTAAGTTTATACCATTCTTTTATTTCTTTTATCGCCTTGACTTACTCCCCATATGCAAAATCTATGTCTATGTTTTTTAAGTCCCTCTTTTTTGTTTTAATGTTGTCATCTTTTACATATTGACATCTGTTTCCCTGTTTTCAGTGTTTTAGCTTTGGTTTATTTTTCTGACTTCCCTATCTGGGTTGATATCTGGTTGCTCTGTCCTGTGTTCTAGTCTTGGATTGTTATGTGATGTTACTGATTTTCTAACCAGAGGACTCACTTTAGTATCTCTTGTAATTTTGGTTTGGTTTTTGCAAATTCCCTAAACTTCTATTTATCTGGAAATGCCCTAATTTCACCATCATATTTGAGAGACAGTTTTGCTGGATATGTAATTCTTGGCAGGCAATTTTGTTCCTTCAAGGCTTTATACATGTCATCCCATTGCCTTCTTGCCTGCATGATTTCTGCTGAGTAGTTCAAGCTTAGTCTTATTGACTCTCCTTTGTAGATGAATTTCCGTTTATCCCTAGCTGTTCTTAAAATTCTCTTTTTGTCTTTGGTTTTCGCAAGTTTGATTATAATACGTCTTGGTGACTCTTTTGGGATCTACATTATGTGGTTTTCGATGAGCACCTTGGATAGATAGCTTATCATCCTTCACAATATCAGGGAAATTTTCTGCCAACAAATCTTCAACAATTCTCTCTATTTTCCTTTATCCCCCTCCCCTCATTCTGGTACCCCAATCACTCATAGGTTATTCCTCTTGATAGAGTCCCATATAATTCTCAGGGTTTCTTCATTTTTTAATCATTTTATCTGATTTTTCCTCAAATGAGTTGGTGTCAAGTGCTTTACCTTCAGTCTCACTAATTCTGACTTCCATTGCCTCAGTTCTGCTCCTATGACTTTCTATTGAGTTGTCTAGTTCTGAAATTTTATTGTTAATCTTCTGGATTTCTGATTGCTGTCTCTGTGGATTCTTGAAGCCTGTTAAATTTGTCATTATGCTCTCCTCTAATCTTTTTAATTTCCTCTATTACATGTTCTGCATTTTGATTAATTTCCTTCTTAATTTCTTGAAGAGTTGTGTGTGTTAATCTTTTGTATTCTGCCTCCAGTAATTCCAAGAAATTTTCCTCCTCTGGAAAATTTCTACATTCTTTATTTTGGGAGCTTGCTGAAACCATCATGGATTGCCTCTTTATGTGATTTGATATAGACTGTTGTCTCTGAGCCATCAATAAGTTATTTATTTATTTTATGTTTGCTTACTGTGTCCTAGCTTCTTGTTTTGTTTTGATATGCCCAAATAGGCTGCTCATATGATCTAGTTTGATTATTGGCACCTTTGAAGCTCTAATGTCCTGTCACTAGATGGTTAGATCTGTTACTAGGTATGTGAGCTCAGGAGTCCACCCCCTCCTCCTGTATAGATTCAGCTCAGGTGCCCAGGTAGATAGCCACCAAGTGTTTGGTGTAGCCTCTCACCTACAGTCCTAGACAGGCATGGGTGATTGATGTAGGCACAGACATCTGGCTGCAGCAGGGGGACACTCTCTAAGCAAGGCAGGGGGCTGACGGCCACCCCCGAGTGTCCAGGAGGAAGGTGTGTACCTGTTCCCTAGAGCGCGTAGTTGGGGGGTTTTGCAGCCAGACTATGAGCACCCAGTGCTGTTGGCTATAAGGACTTGGAGGCAGCTCTTATTCTTGGGCCCCTATCACAGTTGGCTAGGTGGCATGTGTGGAGCCACCATTCCTCAGGCCCCTGATGTGGGTAGGTGAAGACCCTGCTTAATGGGCAGAGCAGTGTCAAGTGTCACAAATCTGCCACTTCACAGCTGAAACAGTTCAAGTTATACTTCAGGTACATACCCTGTTTGTACTACGGTAATGAGGGCCTACACTGTTGAAATGGGCCCACACAAGTCTCCGCAGGGGAAAGGGCACTCAAAGTCCTTGGATCCCTTATGTCTTTGCCTAGGCAAAGGAGCTGTGCCTACCCTGGGTTCCTGGCTTAGGGGAGTCGGCAGTTTAGTTTTTCTCCTCTTTGTTAATTTGTTCACTCTCCAAGGCCGGGACAATGGCTCCAGGAGTGTGACAGATCCTACTTCTGGCCCAGGGGACTCAGCAGTTTCTGAAGCTGGTCTGGGACCCAGTGCAGAGCAGGGAGTGGGGAGGTAAATGGGAGAGGGGTAAGCCGCATGGTAAGCCATACACAAGTACTTATCTTTCGCCTATGAGGGCTGTTTCTCACTGGTTCTGGGTAGCCAAGTAGAGTCTCTGGCACTGGTCTCTCCCAGTAGGGAAAACGCACCTCCCGAGCACAGCTGCTTGCCCACCTCACTGCTTACGCATGAACTGATCAGGCCTGAAGGGCTCAGACTCTTGCTGGGTCAGGTCTGGCAAATCCTGACTGATTCCGAACCATCTCCCTCCCCCTGCCACTCAGTCTGGTTCCTCAACTTTGCCTTAGATGTTCAGGGCTCCTGGATTGTCATATATAATTGATTCACTTGTTTTTTCAGGTCTTTGTTGTAAGAGGGTCCACCGGAAGCGTCTGACTACTCCGCCATCTTGGCCCCACCCCCTAAGGTGTGAATTTTTCACCACTCTTTCACTTATTCCTTCATCTAAAATTCTATTCTTATTGCCTATCTCAATAATACATATTTATTTCTGAAGAAGATCCAGTTTATGCTTACCTTCTTTCTGCTGTTTCTAAATTTCTCCAAAGACAATTGCTTCAGTTAACTATTGAAGGGAAAAACAGAACAAAACAATCTTTTTGGCTTAAAACAACACCATTTTATTTGCTTATGATTCCACAATGTGGGCTGGATTCATTTGGGTGATTTTTCTGCTGCTGCTGCCCATGATCACCTTTGAGCTGGAATCAGATGGGTTGCAGGGTTGGCTGAGCCTGTCTCTACGAATTCTGAGGCCTTCTCTCTCTATATATGTGGTCTCTCTCTCTCTGTGTCTCTCCAGCAGGATGGCCAGACACTTTAGATGGTAACTCAGAATGTATAACCACTTATCATGCATCTGTTTGCAACATGCTTGCTAGTGTCCCATTAACCAAGTCTAAAGCTAATACGGGAAGAGACTTTACAAGGGCTTGAATATTGGCAGGCATGTGGTTCATTGTTGTCACCACTGAAGTAACAGATTTTGCCCTTTGGTCCATGATGATTCATCCCCTTAAACATGCGAAGTACACTCACCCCATTCCTAAGACCCAAAATGTCTCATCTTAGTATGGGATCTCATCATCTAAATCAGGCCTGGGTTTGAATGAGGCTCTTCACTCCTATCACATTTTTACGCAAATAATGCACACCTTCTATGTTTATTTGCCAGCCGCGCCTTCTCCCATGAGGTATTTTTATAAATGTCACTATGCCATTTTTTTACATGTTGCTGTAAAAAAATTAGATCTGTCTTCACATACCCAACATATGATGTTGAGACAGGATTAGGATAATGATAGTAGTCCCATTTGAAATGTTGGGGAGAAAGATGGGAGGTACAGAATAGTCACTAGTCCACAGCAGTTCTGATATCCAGCTGGGCACATGCCATCAATTCTTTAATTAGGGCCCAGTTCACCTTCCTGGGAGTAGTTCTCTATGACTCTTGGCTCCATCCTCTTCTTTTCCAGAGAAGGTCAAACACCCAGAGGCCTCTTTTCATTTTGAACTTTATCTGTTCTTGTAGTATAAGCTGGTATGATTCCTTAAAACATTTTGAGCCTTCTATGAACAATGAAACCTGTGAGAGCCAGAACTCGATGGGACTGCTTTGTTTTGCCAGGTTTTACAAGTTTTCTGCCTTTGACAAGGTGCAGTCTTACCATTTTTCTATTGCTCTCTATTAGTGGAAAATATTTGCATTTTCCTTCCCTGACAGGCTTCCACTTTACACAGGTTCCAGCTTTCACAAGTTTTACCATTTTAAGTTGTAATCTACTCCATTAAACAGCAGCCAAACTCACAAATATCTTCAAGACAAATACCTCTCTATATTGGTGTGGTCATTGGTCATTGTGGTGGGGCACAAAGTCCTTAAGATTCTTAGACACCCTTTTGTGTAGCTAAGGGGGTCTGTGAGGCATACCGTAAGACTCTTAAAACCCTGAGAGAACTTAGGATGCAACACATCTTGCTGAAGTCTTCAAAAAGCCTCATAGCTGTACTATAGATTTTATCTTTGCCCTGAGGCCATTTCTTATTTTGAGACTATTTTGCTGATTGGAGATGCAAGCTCTGAGTTGGAAAATTTTCCTCTAGATTTTGCTTGAAAACTGAAAACCTCCTTTTTTAAGTCATCTCTGTCCATACCTTATCATATACATCTAAAAGAATCCAGCTGACGCTTCCATAGCCAGAGCCATAAGTTCATTAGTTATAGTTTCTCTTTTCCATGTTTCCATAGGTGGCAGTCCTGTCAAACATTACCCAGGTTACCTTTTTCCAGCCTCCGATAACAATTTCCTTATGCTCTTCCAGCCTTCACTAACAGTCTTTTTGAGACCCACATTCTGCCCATGCCAAGTCCTAAAGCCAATGACACATATTTTAGGTTAAGACCTGTAGTTCTCCATATGACCTCTCCAGAATAGTAGCTGGACTTATTTCATAATGATTAAGGGCTCCCAAATCATAGCATTCTAAGAGGACAAGGCCCAATAAGCAAGTATTTACAAAGCCTGTTTGCAATGCATTTGCTGATATCCTGTCAATCAACGTTTGAGGCAACTACACAAGAGTGAATATAAAAGAGGTGTGGTTCATTAGAGCATCATCATTTTACACCTTTTTCTATGCCACCCCTACATTATATTATCATTATGTAGTTATCTTTATGTAGCTTGCTAACTGTTTGAGAGAAAGCAAATTCTTACTCTTCTTTTTATCCCTTGAAACCAGCACAAAATCTGACATTCATTCATTTAGCAAATATGAATTAAATGGCTTCTATGTGCTAGGAATGATACTAGGCTCTCTGGATCCAGTGGGGAGAAAGACAGGCCCTACTTTCATGGAATTTACCACCAAGTGGTACGTAGTAGGAACTTAACACATGCTTATTACAATGAATTGAGTCTTCGGTTTAAAGCCTTTTGGCCCAGTGTTCCCCAAGGGACGTTCTGTGGAACACTAATTCCGTAGGTCAGTGGTCTAATAAAGATCAAATCTAGAAATCTAGAAAATGCTGAATTAAACAGATTTATATACTATTGGACTTCTCTGGGTAATAAGGTATGAATTTTACCCCAAATATATTATCATAGACCTTTTAATCCCCCCTCAGAATCAATAAGAGATAGTCTTTGTCACAGAGAAGGCACTCAACAAATACTCACAGAATAAAATAATGAGTGAGTGGGTTTAGTGTTCCATGTAATACCTTGTGAAAAGCACTGCTTTAGCCAAATTAAAAGATTTTCTGATTTCTATCCTCTTCCATGAGAAAATTAAAAAATCCTACTGCTTATGACATCTCTTATCCAAAACTAACAGAAATTGTGAACTGCTTATCCTACATCATAATTTTTGGTATTCTAAAAGACAGTTTTCTTTTTTATTATTTCCCTGTAATATACACCCACTGTCACCAGGTGGAAATAGAAAGTGATATGTTAGACCTGTTGTTGTTATTAGGTGCTGGTGAGTTGGTCCTGATTCATAGTGTCCCTATGTACAATAGAATGAAACACTGAGTGGTCCTGAGCCATCCACACAATTGTTGCTATATTTGAGCCCATTGTTGCAGCCACTCTGTCAATCCATCTCATTGAGGGTCTTCCTCTTTTTCACTGACCCTCTACTTTACCAAGCATGATGTCCTTCTCCAGGAACTGGTCCCTCCTGATAACATGTCCAAAGTACATAAGATGAAGTCTTGATATCCTCAATTCTAAGGAACATTCTGGCTGTACTTTTTCCAAAACAGATTTGTTTCTTCTTCTGGTAGTCCATGATATATTAAATATTCTTCTCCAACATCATAATTCAAAGGCATCAATTCCTCTTTGGTCTTCTTTACTCATTCTCCGGCTTTCGCATGCATACGAGTCGATTGAAAGTAACACGGCTTGGGTCAGGTGCACCTTAGTCCTCAAAGTGACACCTTTGCTTTTTAACACTTTAAAGAGGTCTTTTGCAGCAGATTTGCCCAATGCAATATGTCCTTTGATTTCTTTTTTTTAAATTGTGCTTTAGGTGAAAGTTTACAGAGCAAATTAATTTCTCATTAAACAATTAATACACAGATTATTTTGTGACATTGGTTGCCAACCCTGCAACGTGTTAACACTCTCCCCTTCTCGACCTTGGGTGCCTCATTTCCATTTGCCCAGCTTTCCTGTCACTTTCTGCCTTCTCGCCCTTGTCCCTGGGCTGGTGTGCCCAATTAGTCTCGTATACATGGTTGAACTACGTGTGTTATTGACTGCTGCTTCCATGGGCATTGACTATGGATCCAAGTAAAATGAAATCCTTGACAACTTCAATATTTTCTCCATTTATCGTGATGTTGCTTATTAGACCTAAAGACCCACAACAAATAACTACTATAGCTGTAATGCAATTTGTCTTTTATTTGAATTTGTATGGTAGAATATATTTTGAATATTTATTAATATTTTATGTAGTCATTGTTTAAAAATCAAGTTTCAGATCCAAGGATAAATAGCAACAGTGTTATTCTAGAAAATCTTAAATATTTACACCCCAAGTAGTCTTTGTAATTTGTTCAGGGCAATCAAAGTCCATATAAATGTCTTGTACCCTACCCAGAAATTTTAATGATCATATGCTTATGTGTTCCAGGGACTTAGAGTAGTTTCACAATCTTGGTTTCCTGTTAAACCACCTCTCTTAGCTGAAACCATGGTGTACCCTTGAGAATAGCAGTTGTAATTTATAGGTTATAAAAAATGCAATTAAGCCCACATAAGTGAGCTCTGAAAAAAAAAAGCCATATACAATTGAAAGTCTTTAAAATTAGATTTCAAGTTTGGGTACAGAGTCTCTTATGTATGATACATTAAATATTGTGGAACTGCACATCGGGTAATCTTTCTATACTCTTTTGGTGGGTATGCGTGTTTCTTATTATAATGGACTTCAATGAGATTTTCCAGTTGTATAATTCTGCAAATACATGGAAATTGGGCTGAAGTATTAGATTAACAAAGAACAGATACAAGTTTACCCTTCTTTCCATGTCTCAGATATGGAGGCATTTTCTAAGGGATTGAACTATTTTCGAACAGGGCAATAATTGGTGTGATTGCTATCTTTCTGAGAGCTTTCTTTTCAAAAATAACAAACCCATTTAATGGTGGTAAAAGCTAAGAACTGTGAGAATTACTTACACAATCTATTGATTTTTTACCACCCAGTAAATGCATGTATTCGACATAACAGCCTATTTTTTACTAAGAAGATGAAATAAATTCTGCTGGAGTGATGATGGGGTAGTTTCTTAGATCACTGGATTAAGAGAAGCTTTGTCTAATCCTGCCAAGTCTTATAAGAAAGAAAACATGAGAACTCTTTGAAATCAATGGTATCATGTTCAGGACGGACAGAGAGTTACAAATTTTCTCCAGGAAGTATCAAATTAATATGGAATAGGTAGGCTACTGAAAAGATACATTTGCAAAATAATTAGGTGCATAAAGTTTAATTCTGAGCTCTTATGTTTACGTTCCTTTTTTTTTCCATTTTAGGTAAAATGAATCACTATTGGCCATTTCCAGTCATGAATATAACACGTACATTTTTCATATTTCACTAATATTACTGACAGTCTATGGTATGATAAAATTGGTAATCTTGAGGAATGTTTTCAATTGCAAACAATATGTGGCCAGCATGCAAGTCACTTGCAATCCAGTAAGACTTTATTGGTGGCTATATTTTTGTATGGTGATTATTTTTTGTTTGTTTATTTGTAAAAACTCTTTTCAAAAAAAAAAAAAAAAGCTAATCGCTAATGTTGGTGCAGTAAGCAAAGAGAAAGTAAATAGGCCTAATAAAGTAGTAGCTGCCGATCAACAAAGTTTGAGATAAAGTTGAATCTGAAGCTAAGACTATCTAAGTCTCTTTCTAAGTCTCATTTTATGTGTGGTTATTAAGTAAAAAATACAAACAATAATCTCTATGAATGTAGAGAGATGATAAAGAGACTGATTGCTCTTAAAATAGCTCATGAAGGACCTGTGATTTGATCAGGGACTTGAAGAATAAACAACACATGGCTTGGGTAGGTGTGATATTGAAACGTTTCTCTGTTAGAAAGATTTCATGAAGACTAGTACAAGAGAAACTAAATAATGATCCAGAACAGGTGTTGGAAAACTTTTTCTGTACAGGGTGATATGGTAAATGTTTTAGGCTTTGTGAGCCATATGGTCTCTGTCACAACTACTTAGCTCTGCTATTGTAGTGAGAAAACAGCATAGACAATACAGATATGAATGGACGGGGCTGTGTTCCAATAAGACTTTATTTCCAAAAACAGATGGTGGGACAGATTTGACCTGTGGGTCATAGTTTGCTGACCCCTGATCTATTAAATGCCTTCAAACTGCAAATGGTTAAACCAACAGTTGAAACGATTGTTGTTATTATCAAAGAAAAAAGCCACAATCTATTCCTGAAAACGTGAGTAGGTCAGTTTGGTTGGAAAATAGAGCTTTTGTAGATCATGTTTAGAAGGAGGGCTGTAAAAAATGGGAAATCATAAGTGGCAGGCAAGGGTCAAACAGGGAATGGAAAGCTGAAAACAGTTTTTCTGGCACGACCTTGCAGCATATGAGCATGTGAGAAATTGGAACATCGAAAACAGGTGAGGGGTTTTTACAATAATTGAGGCATGAGGCAATGGGAGCTATGGTTAGAGAATTAATGGTAGGAATGGTGAAAAAAAACAGATTCAAGATTATTTCCGGAAGAAAAAAATCAATCAGATGATAGTTGATTGGGTATTTTGAACTTGATTGGATGTTGCTTTGGGAAACAAATAAAAAAGGAGGGCAAACGGCGCATCTTAAGAAACAAAATTGCCTTGACTTTAAGGCATTGCATTAGGAAGCCCTTAAGCAGACTTATTCCAACATTGCTCTCCTCACACAGCATCATATTTGTCTGAATAAATAAGGGCATAAGTCCTTTCTAGGTTCTCTATTGGTCAACCATTTGTCTTTCCCTTAGACTAAGAGTTTTTAAGGGCAGGGATTTATCATTTTGTTTATCTTTGCATCTCTGATTGTTGTTATTGTTTTTGCTGTTGTTAGTAGTGGTAGATTCCAATTCATGGCGACCCCATTAATGTAGAGTAGAACTGTACTCCATAGGGTTTTCAAGGATGTGACATTTTAGAAGCAGATCGCCAGGCCTGTGCTCTGAGGCAGCTCTGGGTGGATTGGAACAGCCAACCTTCTGGATAGTAGGCGAGCACTTAATTGTTTGCACCACCCAGGGACTCCACATCTGTTTACACATATGTAACCAATGAGATCTGAATAGAGAAAAATCTGTCAATCCTCACATTTTGGGGACAGGCTATTCTATATAGTATCTTAGAAATAATAGTGGCTTAAGCAAGAGAGATGTTAGTTTCTTAAGTAGTATGGATGTAGTCAGTTCAGGACTGATATGGTGACTGCCTAATTGTGTAGGCCACAGGCTTCTTCTATATTTGCCACTCTGCCATCCCTAGGGTATGGTCCTCATTCTTATTTTCCAAGATGAAGCTCTAGCCATCATATCCATGCTATATTATAAGCGACAAGATGTAGGATGAAAGGAAGAAAAAAATCATGGTTCTTTCCACCTTTCAGAACAAATCTCAGAGGTTACACACACCACTTCTACTTACATCTCATAGGCCAGAGTTTATTCACATACTTGCACCAAGCTGCAGAGGAGGCTGGGAAATATAGTTTTAATTATGAGTACCCATGTGCCAAAGAAAAATACAGGAGGTCTATTATTGACCATCTTAAGTTGATTTATCTAGAAGAAAAGCCCAAGACAAGGATTCTTGTGCAAATGATTTAAGGGTGTTCTCTCAGGAGAAACCTGCAGTGGAAGAAGCCAGGCAAAGATGTGTCTTCAAAAGTCTAGCTTCATCCTAATACCACCGGGAGCTCTGGAGCATAAATTGCACTGCAGAGTTTATCCTGCCTTGAATTAAGGAGCCTGGGCTTTTATAACTCCACATTAGTTAGTTATTGTCCATAAGTCATCCCCAAGGAGCAAGGAGGGTGTGGTCTCTCAGGCATCTCTATCCAGGTGGCTATTGTCATGCTAAGATTATTCTGCATAGAAAGGTGCGAGTGTGGATCTTGGCCAGTCAACTCCCACAGCCAGGGGCGGATTATCCAATAAACAAGGCAAGCACGGTGCTTACCTTGTTTACCAGATCATCTGCAGTGAACAGTTTCACATTTTTCACCACATCAAACATTCTGCTTCTAGGTATGGCCGGCATCTGTCTCTCCCCCAACCTACAGCGCCTTTCCACAAAATCAAAGCCTCTTTTCAAATTTAGAATCCCTGACAGGGGCAGATGACCCAGTCAGCAAGGTAAGCATGGGCTTACCAGATGTGGTGAAACCCATGTGAAATTGTTCACTAGAATTAGTAAGTAAGCACAAGTAAGCCTGTGCTTACCTTGCTTATTGGATAATCCGTCCCTGCCCACAGTAGCTAGGGAATGGGTACACCAGCTGGTGAAGAATTTCTGGGTGGGATACCTAAAGCATCTGCTACACTGAGGAAGAAGAGGAAGTAGATATTGAGGGAAAATTAGTAACAGCTTTTTTTTTTCCCAGCCAAGAAGCATCCCCCACATATACTGAAATGGCTCAATATCCTATTACTGTTTTGTACATGGTAAGCTCTCAATGAGTATTTGTTAAACGAATAATTCATATTCTTGAACAACCTTCTATTTTCTTTTGTGTTTTCATAGCCTTCTTTAAATTTTTTGGAAGAATTAAGAGAGAGTAATATTCTTAATACCACCACACCTACTACCTACACCCCCAACATGTACACAAGACTCCTGCCCTAACAGCTACTTGCTATGCCCAGATTTTAAGTCACACTCACCACCAATTATAGAATTACTTCACTGGCATTCCTCAAGAAGAACTGGCTGGCAAAATCCCTGCTCTTTCAAATGTTTCTAATTCTAGTTCCCAGAAAATTTCCCATTGCCCAGGAAATAAAGATTCAGCCAGGTTCCTATGATTAGAATATAAACAAATGCCTTAGGTTCCTCTTCCCTAAATCCTAGGTGAGTGACTCTTCTTATAAATTTGCTCTGGCCTAGATTTATGCTGGTTTTACAGTGACATTTCTGGCCTGCTGGCGGGTCTCCATTTAGTAACTGCTTCATGATACAGAATTTGAGGTTATAAAATAAAAACTTAAAAGAAGTAATTGAATAAGCATTTAACTGATTTCAGTGTGTTTCACAATTATAGATCTGTAACTATCCATTTTCTCCCATGAAAGTCATAAAAGACAGGCCTATAAAAGAGTCAAGGTTATGGAGTGAATGAGTAACATTTGAAGTCTAGCCCAATGGTTTCAGGAAAAAGTCTTATATTCTACAAAAAGAAAGGAAAAGGGAAAAAAAAAAGCATTATTTCACAGTGATATTAAATCCATTTAGGTTAGTTAGACTTTATATGACAAAAAAGCAGCTTCAACAAGACAGAAGTTTATTTCTCATATTAAGTAGTTATAAGATAGGCCTTCCTAGACTTGGATGATACTTTCCCAGTTTGTCGAGTCCCAGGCTCCTGTCATGTTCTTGCATTCTCAGCACGTAGGTCCATTCTCAAGGTCACCCCCCTAGTGCTAGTGCAACTGAAGAGCTGAATTTTTAATTTTGTTTACTTTTAATTAACCACATGTGGATAATGACTACTGTATTGATCAGCACAGCTCTAGAGTCTTAATGGCTTATGGAACTTTTAGTATCACAATCCATCGACAGCCTAGAATACAGTAAGATGCGTTTTCTGATATCATAGACATGTAAGTCTTTTAAACCCAAGAGGGTCAAGAAATGATCCGATGGAGATGTGTCTGTAAGCACTAGAGCAATGGTTGTCGTTGTATGGATGGGCTAACTAAAAATCAGAGCAGTTAAATAGCTTGCTTGTCCTGGGATCCTGTTTTGGGAGAAGGACCTTCAGTTATGTGAGGACGTGATGGGGAGACTAGAGTGGAAATACATTTGAGCAAAAAGAAGCTTCTTTTAAAGCATTTTAGAAGTTGCAACTTTGTATGAAAACTATTGCTTTAATGTAATCAAAGTCCAAAGGTTTGGAAGGCTTATTCTTTGTTTTGAAATGGCAGTCATAAGCCATTCTTGGCTATTTCTTAGAACAGAAACTCTGTTAGATAGCTCTTATTTAGCCTAGAATCATGTAACTTAGATCTGGAAGAGACAATTAGATTTCACTGTAGAGGTGGCCCCATTTTATGGATTAACAGTTACAAAAGCAACAACAACAACGAAAGGAAGCCCAGAGAGGTTAAGTGGCTTTCTAAAGACCACACAGCTAACATTTTCTAGCTGAAAACCAACTATGGCTCTTCTGATTCCATACTCACTGAAACTCATAAAAATTCATTTCTTTAGAAAGTTTTATAATTAAGTTTTTTTTTTTTTTCCAATAATTCAGGCACACTTTTCTCTACTTGGTTCAAATAAGTAAGGTTTACGATACTCATTTTAATTTATTTTTAATGGTTATTTAAAGAATGATTGCAATCATCTGACAACAAATTTTCACTCCCCGCTCCCATCTACCCTAAATGCTGAGGCTTGAGCAGTCTTTTGGTCTTGATTTTATAAACCTATTCACTTAACAAAGCTAGCAATTAATTTACATTTAAAAAGAATACTATTTCTGTTATTGTAGAAGATTTGGAATTAGTTGCATGTGAGTTGATATGAATGAATTGGCTAGGAATTTTTGGTATTATATTTACTCAATTCATTCCAATAGAATATTAAGTATCTGTTCTACACCAGCCGCTACCTAGCTATCAGGAGCACAGCAGTGAATTAAGCTAGACTAGGCTCTTTCCCTCCTGTAACTAGAAGTCTATTCTGGAAAAGAGACTTTGAAACAGTAATTACTTGTGACATGACTTTTAAGGAGAGGAGCAAGGTACCTTAAGATCAGCTAACAGGCCTACCTAACCCACCTGAGGGAGTATAGGCTCAACCTCAAAGGCCACACTCTTCTAACTAAAATTCAAGTGTACTTCTGGGATTACACAAAGAATTTCCAAGGGGTTAGTGACAAGGGTAGGGTTTTTTTTTTTTTATTGTACTTCAGGTGAAGGTTTACAGAACAAATAGTTTCTCATGAAACAGTAGTACACGTATTGTTTTATGACATTGGCTAACAACCCCACGACATGTCAACCCTCTCTCTTCTCGACC
>NW_004444205.1:1339494-1359903 GCF_000243295.1 Trichechus manatus latirostris
AAATAGTTTCTCATTAAACAGTTAGTACACATGTTGCCATATGACAATGGTTAACAACCTCACAACACATCAACACTATCCTTACTCAACCTTGGGATCCCTATCACCAGCTTTCCTGTCTCAAGGGTAGTTTTAACAGAGTTAATTTCCAGAGCCTCAACTTCCATATGTACTCTTGTCTAAAATTGTCTGATAACTCACAATAGCACTTATGGCATACCTCTCTCCCTTCCAAAATTGTACTATGATGCATTGCCGCAGGGTATAAAAAGGCTTAGGTACCAAACCAAAGGATAGTCTGAAACATAGGTTTGAAAAATCAAGGCTACTTAAACCAGGGCTTCGAACTGGTTCATTTCTGTTCGAGCCCCTGATGAGAATTGCATTTCCACCCCAGATATACTGAATCAGAATCTACAGTTTAACAAAATCCCCAGGTGATTCTTATGTTTAATAAATCTTGAGAACCACTGCTCTACTAGTGGTTCTCAGAATTGGCCCCAAAATAGCAGCATTAGCATCACCTGGGAACTTGTTAGAAATTCAAATTCTCAGCAGGGGTTCGAACTGGAAAGAACTGGTTTGAAGTCCTGCCTTAAACTCAAAGATCTCCCTCTCCAACCCTATTTTACAGGAATTTCCGATAAATTTGAGCTTAATCCAAGAGAGTATGTTCTTAATTCAGAGAAGCCAAAGCAATAGATAGTAGTGATACTGAATCTTTTGAATGTTATTAGACTGTTTTCTGGGACTATCATATTTTCAAGATGCATTTGATAAAACCCAGGGCTAAAATCTACTTGTTTTCTTTCATATTTGCTGTGCGTTATCCAAAAAAATCAGTTAAAGCCTGTTTTATTAAACCATGCTATGAAATATTTATTCCAATTAGTCAATCCTCATCTTATTTCACTTTATCTAATGTTTAATATCTTCTCCTTCTTGTTAACAGATAAACTTCTTTAAACATACAAAAAATTAGATGTCAACTTAAAAATATGCAACTCGTTTTTTTTGTTTTTAACTTTTAAGGGAGATGCAACCCCAAAAAAAAAAAAAAAAAAAAAAACTTTGAAAACCAATGCTCGATGTTTCTCAAATTATAATTGATGTATAATTAGATTAAAAAAAAAATCACCAGCGGTCCAACTACATAACTACTGAGCCAGAATTTCTGGGAAAACAGGGACCAGGAATGTGACTTTTCAGCATGCGTTCGGGTGGTTCTTATCCACATCAAGTCTGAGAATTTAGGTGTAGTTAATTCTTATCCTTTTAAGAGAATCGTATCTCGTAAAAATTCAGGGACAACATGGTGCCTTCTAAAATCATAAGTGTTGTATAATGAGTCTATTGATAGCAGACCTTGGGTTGGACACCCAGCAGCTAACAAAGTGCCCAGCACGTGGTAGTCTTAAGAGCTGAAGAATGGATGTGAATGAAAATAAAGTATATACCCCTTCGCTCTAAAATGTGCAAGGTGTACTCCACAGTTAATGTTTTTAGAATGACAATTTACCTCTTCAGCTAAATTTAATTTACAAATGGAATCACAGATAGTGAAGACATAGCAGGGTGCCTTCCAGATTCCATTGCTGTGATCTTCAAATGAATGAGCACCACAGATTAGTCAAACTTCTGAAAATCTCTTAATTAAGGAAACAAGTGCTTTGCAGAGTAACAGCCTATGTGTTAACCTTGTTGAGACAGTGTAGAAATTCCATGTAGACAGCTTGTTGAAAAGAATGAAATTGTTGTTCTAGTTCCTAAATTGGAATTTCCAAGTAATTGTAATAAAAATTGCTGCTATGGATGTCTGTTCAAAGGCTTTGGTTTACAAAGTAAAGATTTGAAAATATCAAACTTTGTTGATCTCTGAAATGTTGTTTTCATTAATCAGATGAATATGACAGCTCTCTCTTTACCCTAATAGCCCCCCTGGAGGAAATAACACTTTTGTTTGTCTAAACAGTACTTAATGACTACTCTAAAATTAGAGTTTAAGACCTTTAGCTCTAGAGTGCAAAGCTCTATGTCCTTGACTGTGATGTTTATCATGAATATTAATTTCTGATCTTAAAGTCAAGCCGTGAAGTTTTTATATATTGTCATGTCTTTCCCTTGACAATTTTTGTAATTGTAGTAATTTCCTCATCAGCAAGCAAAGTTTGTGGCTTCCCTGGTTTAAGGAGGCTATAAAATTGGCAGTTCTGAATTCAGTCTTTTGTTTCAATGTGAAGCTTATAGACTTGTTTACTCTGAGCAGTCACTAGACCTCTGATCTTAAAAGCATTATAGTTTTTACTGGTGCCCTTACAAGATAAAGGACTCAATATAGTTTTGACATTATAGGTTTTAATCATTACCTTTGGGATTACTTCCTATTAGGTGAGATTGATGTCAACTGCTCCAGACCCTTTTTCTGCTTCTCCTATAAAAATACTGTTTTCTGCAGGATATCTATTATTTTCTTGAAAACAGATCCATTGGTAGTGTCTAATCGTCAAATATCAGATTATTAATCAGTATCCAGTATTAGAATTATTTAGACAATATACTCATAAACATACTCACACATACTTTTTAAATATGTAATTCAACTAAAATATTGTTCTGTTATTTATTTCTGCTATCTACAAAGATTTATCGAATACCTGCTATACATCGAACAAGCATTTTGTTCTGAGGATAGAAAGAAAAATGAACAAGACACAAACTGGCCTGAAGAAACCATAATCAACCAGTGAAGACAGACTTATAAAAAATTATCTGTATCACTGCATGGCAAATGCTGTTCAAGATAAAGACAAAGTGCTGTTACAACCAGGGAGATTCAGGGATACACAGGACAGGGGGCATTGAGCCTGCCCGAGATGGATTTTGCTTAATAGACAAATAGAAAGGACATTTTGTTTTATACAGAGAGAGTGTCACGATGCAAGCCATGGTAATTTGGAAAGAGATGCTTTGAGAAGACAATAGCAATAGACGTATGTGTCCAGATTGCAGAGTGCAAAGTGGTGCATGGAAAGACACAGAAGAAGCTAGAAAGGAAACATGTGGAAAGATTTGGAAAGTGCCTGTGGATAGAATCCCAGGCTCAGGAGTTTGAACTTTTTCTTAGGAGACAGGGTGATCTAGGATGGCCTAAATGACATAGAGAAAATTACTCTGGATATTCAGTCATCCAGACAGTAATTTAATCAATTCTCTTTGAGAGAGTTTCTTGGACAGGTGATGGTCAAATTTCAAAGCCAAAGTCTCTGTCCTCAAGAATCTTGTAGTCTTTTGAGAGGGAAAGTTAAGTAAGTCAACAATTAATATCTAATATATGACAAAGGTTATAAGAGTGGGAAGAAGAAAGTGATATAGGTATACAGATGAGGCATTTAATTCAGAATAAAAATCAGGAAAATCTTGAAGATAAAAGTGTTAAGAGTTTTGGTACAGGAGTAAAACTTAGTTAGATGGAAAAGGAGGTTTGGAGGAGAAAGAGCAGGGTGGGAAAACTGTACAATCATACATGCCTTTTTAATTTTCTATGACTGTAGCTAAGTGTCCATGACTTGGGTTGTTCAGAGATGAACCTACAGAAGTAAGAAGGGATTAGTTCATGGACTTAGGTGTAAAACTAAAGAGCTTAAACTTTATACTAAAAGATACAGGAATCCAATGAAGGGTTTTAACCAAGTGGATGACAAAGTTAGATTTGAGTTTTAGAAGATCATTTTGGCAGCAGTGTGTGGGAGGCTGAATGGATGGTTTGGAGTAACACCTAACTACAAGGTTGTTTTGGGATGGACTCCTCTAGAAGCAAATCCCAAGAAAGCAACACTAGAGGAATGGGGAAGTGAGACAGGGAAGAGAAAGAAGCTGATTCAGTGTGTGTTATAAAGCCAGTTACTCCTGGGGGCAACTGAAAATGAGGTCTACTGGAGAACTCTGGGAGACAGTATAGACATGCCCTCAGAGTTATCACACCCAAGGAGAGAGAAAGCTGGGGTATTTATTTATCTACCAACTCCCTATCTGTTCCTGATTGAGAATTTTTTCTAGGAAATTTAACTTGCCAGCATTTCTGGCTTACCCTACAGGCAGACCCAGCTTGGCCCAAGGTCAAAACAAAGCCTTCAGACTGAGGGTGTCAGCTATGTGTAAGAAGCAGCATCCAAACCATAGCCATATGGGTAGGATACTGGCATTATATGCTACAAAGGCGCAGTTTATTTTCTTGTGTTTGTTTGTTTTGTTTTTAACTGTATTTTTTAATGAAATTTGAGAAGTCATGACTTTATTTCCTTTGGAAGTTTTTAATATTTTACTTATGATTCCCATTAGGATACTCATGAAACATACAAACAACTTAATACATTGAAATACCTTCTGATGAAATAAGGAGATGAAGGAAACAAGAATGAAGAGATGAAAAGCCATGGCAGCAAACAAAACATACAGAAAACCACAAGGGATGATTCAGATCAAAGACAGAACTATACACAGTGTTAAAAGGAAGTATAAGAGTACAAAATTTGAGTCATAGTGTGAACTTGAAGTAACTGGACACACAATTGCAGAAGTGGGAAGCTTTGTCATCATTTGTACTTTTTTTCCCCCTTGACAGCAACCTTCATAAATTCTCTTCAGGCACTTATCTTATTTCACTGAATGTAAGATACCAAATATTGTAAGAGGTACAATCAATATCTATACCACCAAACTATGACACAATGCTTTCTTATCACAGCAATGGCAAAAGACTTCCTGGTTTCAGAGATGATAAAATGTGTGTAAAAAGTGCATCTTAGAAGTGATGAAACCTAGAAATTGATAAAAACAGACAAGGAACTAGTTGATTAAATACATGGTAATAGAAAACTTCCAAAGGAAATAAATTTATGGCCTTCCAAACTTTAGGTAAATAACTTAAAAACGAAAATAAACTTCACTGAAACTTCTTGACCAGTATTAGAGAGTTTTGGAAACCTTAAGAGTGTTAGTTGAGTTACTTCAAAAGAGCCTTAGAAAAACACATGTCCAGAGCAATTATCACTCAGTAAAGTGAGATGTCAACTTGTAGAAAACCGGTAAGTTGCGAATTATTTTTGTCTGGGAGGGGTGCAAAGTAATACTTTTCAGCGGGAAAGAAAGTCTCGAAGTCTCAGTTCTATGGCCCTGAGGATATTAAACAATTTTATAACTAACTCTGCAATCATATTCCAGCAGATTTTTCTTTCGATGATTAGAAACACCAGTCTCTGCTATTCTTTTTGGAACCAGCTTTGTCATCCTTTTTGGTTCTTGCTAAACCTTTCACATGTTCTCACTGTATATTTGTATGCGGTTCATGTTTTTATGTTTGTGAAAATTATACTATGCCGTTTTTCTATCTCCCTATAATAGTTGGTCGCTATGAGTCAGAATCGACTTGGCAGCAACAGGTTTGGTTCTGGTTTTATAATAGTTGGTAAAACAAACAGGAATCAAAGAAACTGAAACCAGAAAACGAAACCAAAAATAGCAACAAAAAAGACACATTAAAACACAGATTTGGGAAGGGCAATAAAATCATTTCTGGAATCTGACTGATGAGACAACATGGGGAAAGCTAATGGGGTACGGAGAGGAATAAATGGAAATAATTGTCTTTGGAATGTGAACATTTACCTAATGGAGAGCAATAAATAAGAAGCATGACGATGTTAAGCATTTTATGTCATCGTCCCCAGAGCAGCTCAGTTGAGAAATCACACAACAGAAAACATTTTCAAATCATAAGAAAAGTATATGATAAAATAATTGGAGGACTCAGAAGCATCCAAGAATAAACAAGTTATTCCCACAACTTAAGTGGCTTCTACTCGTCTTCCTAAGTTTTCTTTGTAAATTCAAAAGTTAACCTGAATTTTGACATAGGCATAAATGGAGCTTGGAGCATTTATTTCTGTATTGCCAGGAGAAATATTTATCTTGATCTATTTAAATCCTTCCAGACATTTGTATTTATTTAAATTGGTAAAATTCCTTTTCATTGATGTTACTCTAAGTTTATTTTTTCATTGTCTGACAAAATGAACTGAAAAATCTAATCTCTGTTCCCTAAATTACATTTTTTCCCCCATGAAATTTCTAGGACTATCCAAATGATTGCAGTAAAATGGGGTATGGCGAATTGCCTTCTGGAGGGACTCTTCACAATTAGAAATTGCCAAAAGTAGAAATTAAAGTATACAATGGGTTTAAAACCAGCTCATGGACAATGCTACAATAAAGACTTTTGCTTTGACTACTTTTATCTCATAATTATTCTTACCAAGTTCTAAGTATAAAAGACACTTTGTATGTAATAGGCACTCAATAAATGAAGATTAAATTTTAAAAGCAACTGCCTGCTTTATTCCCAATCTAAATATAATCAGTATGAATGAAGGAATACAGCAGTTTATAGTCTAAAGATTCCCATTATAGAGACATCTCAGGAAAATATACTCTACCAGGGCTTTCCAAAGATGGTTTTCAATGATACCAGTCTTTAGGTATAACAAGAGATACCTAGTTTCTTGGTCAACACAATTAGCATTGTCCAATTGAACTTTGTGCAATGACAGAAATGTTGTGTATCTGTGCTGTCCAATACAGTAGCCACTAGCCACATGTAGCTATTAAGCACTTGAAATGTGGCTAGAACAACTGAACAACTGAATTTTTTATTTTTATTTTTTTGTTTAATTTAAATTAATTTAATTTAATTTAAACAGCCATATGTGGCCAGTGGCTACCATAATGGACAGCACAATTCTAAATTCTTCACGATTAAAGAAAAAGGTTTAATTTTTTTCGCTTAACATACAAAACTTTGCTTAACTCAGTAGTTCCCAGATTCAGTTCATCGAGGAATCCTTGTTTTATATCTCAGTAAAACATGTGGGCCCACTTTAAATAAAAGGAATAAGAAGGTGTTCAGGGCCACTTACACATTATTTCCTATTTTATTTACGTGCACGTACACATACACACAAATCCTATGTAATCTACAATATTATCAAAATAACCCTCAAAATTTTGACCTATTTGTACAGGGACAGATACACATACACACATGCATGTGCTTACGTGCACGTACACATACACACAAATCCTATATAATCTACAGTATTATCAAAATAACCCTCACATACACATACACACTAACTTAAACAACCTCCCAAATGATTTCCTTGCATCCTCCTTCCTCTCCTAATCCATTCTAAATGTAAATCTCATTAAATCCCTTCCCAGATTAAATTCTTCAAGAGCTCTTTTAATTTCAAGATAAATTCCAAAGCCATTCCAAAAACCAAAAAACCAAACTGGTTGCCGTCAAGTCGATTCCAACTCATAGTGACCTTATAGGACAGGGTAGAACTGCCCCATAGAGTTTCTAAGGAACGTCTGGTGTATTCGAACTGCTGATCTTTTGGTTAGCAGCCGTAGCACTTAACCAATGCGCCACCAGGGTTTCCCCAAAGCCATTAGAGTAATTTAAATTTCCCTGCAAGATCCAGTCCTGGTTTACCCCTCCAATCTAAGAACCAAAGATTCTAGAACAGTATCTAGCACATAGTAAACACCCAATAAGTGTTAGCTATTCTTTCTGGGAATTGTTCTTTGTCCAGGAAGCCTAAAAAGGTAGTGAAATATTAGGGAATCGATACAAAGTGCAGCAAACATACAAAAGAAAAGCAAGTCCTAGACACGTAAAAAAGAACTCACCCTTCCTAACAGCACTAATCTAACCTCTCCCTCAGCCTTCATATGTTCTAGCTTCCATAGATGAAATTCACCTGTTTATATCAAACCTTCCTTTTTACAGATGTTAATGTACATTTAAATCAATCTTGTCAACCCCCTTTGGTCCTAAAAAAGTGCAAGAGTTAGCTTTAAAAATATTTAAAATACAAGTGATGTAAGACTTATTGGAATCTTACAAACTAATTGTATTTTATTAACAGAGACAGTGTAGGGTACTTATCACAAACCCAGATCTAGCAAGGAATTCAATCATGACTCTGGAAGTGAGTGCAATTAATTAGCTTCAACTGTTAACTTGCCAAAGTGACCACCAGCATAACCTGTCATTCAAGCAATGCTAAGTATATTACTTAGTGCAGTGAAGGAGAGCGACGCTTTGACAGCGTCTTGGTAGATTCTCATAAGAGACAGGTTGAAGGCAGATATTTATAGGGTTCCAAGTGGTTTAAAGGAGCCCTGGTGCGCAATGGTTAAGCACTCAGCTGCTAACCAGAAGGTCAGCAATTCGAACCCATCAGCCATTCCGTGGGAGTAAAGACCTAAGGATTTCTTCCCATACAGACTGCAGCCCTGGAAACCCTATGGGGCAGTACCACTCTGACCTCATAGGGTCTCTATGGGTCTGAATTGGCTCAATGGCACCCAGCAACAACAAGTGGTTTAAAGCAGATTTTTGAGGGCAGAGATGCATTGAAATCGGGGAAAATCCAAGATACAATAGATGAGGGTTGGTGGACTCAGGGACTTCAGGATCTTGGAGCAAGTCTTGCTGAGTTAACTGTTATTTGATAAGTGAAGGGGTTTGCTCAGTTGAACTATTGTCCTGAAGGGGGAGGTTTTCTTCCAGATAAAGAATGCATTGGCTTGTGACAAGGCTGGTTGATTATTCTATAGTTCAGATAAATGTACTTTCAGGAATTTTCAGAAGCCAATAATGAAGCTATATACTAGTTTACAGCCTTATTTCCTGGGTAAAGAATTCCTGGAACAAGTAAAAGCCACACTGATGGAGGGGCCTTGATAAGCTAGCTGAGTGAAAACCTTTCTGAGTTTCTTCAGTCATAAAATGGGGATAGCAGTGGTCCCTTTTTTCTTTAATGAAATAATGTATAGTAAAGGTACAATGATTGTTAAACTTCTTCCTTCTTCTCATCTACTTTTGCTTGTCCTCCTCCTCTTCTTCTTTTAATCAACTCTTCCTAATGTGTCAATTCATTGTTTCATTCACTCATTCTAAAACATTCATCAGAATAATACATGCTATGACCTTTGTTACGGTGTTAGGAGTATAGAGAGGAAAGGGCTGTACACTAGAATAACTCATGCATTAAAAGACACTTGTCACTGAGACATGGTAAAAATAGGAGTGACATGCTAAGGAAGCCCAGGAGCTATAGAAAAGTCTGAAACACTTGTCCTAGTGAAGTTGATGTTTGACCTAGGCACTGAAGAATGACTAGTAATCCATGAGACAGCCAAGGGTCAGAAGGTCATTCCACCCTAAGGGAAAAATATTTACAAAGACTGTTGTTGTTGTTAGGTGCCTTCGAGTCAATTTTTGACTCATAGTGACCATATATTACAGAGTAGAACTGCCTCATAGGGTTTTCTAGGCTGTAATCTTTATTGGCGCAGATCACCAGGCCTTTCTCCCTCAGGGCAGCTGGGTGTATTTGAACCGCTAATCTTTTGGTTAGCAGCAGAGCGATTAACTGTTGTGTCACTAGGAGCTATTAATTTCCATGCTGGGTTCCAGATATGAAGGAGAAATCAGTGTGATTCAGATAAAGATCCAGATGGAGGAGGAGCAGGAGATGAGTCTGGATAAGAAAATTATAATAAATAATAATAATAGAATTCAATATGTAATAACCATAATCAGTGTTTAAAATAAACATGAGTTGATTACAGCCAAAAGGTCAAGTGTTTTTTATATCATGCTAAGGAGCTGGGCTTCTATCTTATATGATCCAGTGGTTCTCAACTTTTTTTTGTACATGAGAATCATCTGGAGAGACTTAAAATTGTCTATGTCTTGTCCTGCTCAAACCTCCCAGAGATTCTGATCTAACTGATCTGAGATAGAGCCTGTATTTTTTAAAATGTATTTTTAAAAATGTTTTTGTGTTTTGTTATTTGTTTAAGGTTCCCCAAGTGTTACTAATGAATCAGCAAAAAAAAAAAACAAACCCACTGCTGTCGAGTTGATTCCAACTCATAGCGAACCTGTAGGACAGAGTACAACTACCCTTAGGGTTTCCAAGGCTGTCAAGCTTTACAGAAGCAGACTGCCACATCTTTCTCCCATGGAGTGGCCGGTGGGTTCCAACAGCCGACCTTTTGGTTAGCAGCCAAGCACTTAACCACTGCGCCACCAGGGCTCTTAATGAACAGGCAGGGGTGTAGAAAGCTGCCTCTAGTAAATGGTCACAACCCAAGCCCTTGATCTGGTTGGGGAATTTTACATGAGCAAAGATGGGTCATTTCTGGGTGAAAATAGTTGGAGGCTCAATTCGATTCATTTAAGCAATAGCCTTATAGTCCACATGCATAATTCTGTAAGCAAGGAGTTAGAAGAGATTTGCTGGTGGAGCCATCCCCTGATCACCCTATTTAGGAGGTGATTCTAGCAGCAGTGAGAGGATAAATTGGGACAGAGTTGGTTTTCAGTCATTTCCTGCTCGTCAGGAGCTTGGTTACAAAGAAGAAAAGGAAAGAGGCTTTTATGATATTCTCAGTGATGTTGGAGTTGTAGGCTATGGCTGAAGTAGTGGGCATGAAATTAGATGGACTCAAAAAACAGAAGTAGAAGATGTTGGGATAAACTAAGGTGCTGGAGGAATAAAAGAAGAGATGGAGAACTCAGTCAGGAAAAATTCCTAGGATTGTAGCTACAGAGGCAGGAGTAGCAGATATGGGGATGGAGATAAGATAAGAAATAAGATACAATATTTGAAAGGGTTGAGTGTAAGCGCTTCAATAAATCATGACTAAGTCCTGAGGTATTATTTCTGCTCCACACTGTGTGGTCCCTCACTTCTCTTTCTGGGTATCTTTAACAGCCTGCTTTCTCTCCTCCTTTGTGTAAAGCCCCAGTGCCCTCAGGCAATTCCCAGACTGCCTTCTAGTTCCAAAATACTTCCTCTACTCTTTTAAGTGTTGGTTTTTCTTAGAGTAGATCTTATCTTCTGAATCGAGAAATGTGCTTATAGTGGGCATCCCAGGGACAACACTAGAAAGATCTCAAAGTCAGCAAGCTTCCTTCTCCCGTCATCAAAGGTCCTGGGGCACATTATGAAAAATGAAAATTAAAGGCAGACAGAAAGCATATGTATTTTTTGTTATATTGAATTATAAATTAAGAAGAATAATCTAGGGAGGATCAATGTGTTTTGTATGGGTGTAAATCATAATTCCAGAAGAAGACCAGCTCTCAGTTGCCTGTTGTCTGTGGCTGTGGTTGTGGGGTGCCGTTGAGTGAGTGTTGTTTTTGTTGTTGTTATATATGCCATCAAGTCAATTCCGACCCATAGTGGCCCTATGTGACACAGTAGGACTGCCGGTAGGGTTTTCTAGGCTGTCATCTTTATGGGAGTAAATCACCAGGCCCTTCTCTTGAGGAGCCACCACCAGGTAGGTTCAAACAGCCAATCTTTTGGTCTAGCAGCCGAGCACTTAACTGTTACACCATCAGGGCTAAAACCCTTTAGAAGAATACCGTGGCTGCAGCTTTTTACTGGTTACAAGATAAACACTAGGAAATATGTGAAATAACTGTCATTAACATGACAACAAAAGCCAGTGTGTTTCTTGGATTTTTTTTTTTGTGCCTCAAAGGTCAGGGGACTGATATTTTCTGGTAATTCATCTGGGATATTAGCTATCTTTGACTTTTTAAATGTTTATCAGTGATAGCTAGTTCATGAATACTGTCATTTTCTTATTTTATTTTATTTTGAAGAATATGGTTTTATAGGTAATTGTTGGAAAATATTTTTACACATAACGGCTTGTTTAGGATAGCATCTACTGAAGCACAACAGAAAGATAAAAATTCTTGTAGCTGTGACAGCAATTTCAATCAGAAAGAGAAACCTTAAAAAGCTGCATAAAATTTACCAAAATTTATGCTTCTGATTCAATGCTATATGTTTGTTGATTTGTTTCATTCCCTGAGGGATCAGTAGTGAATATGTAAGTAAAAGAGGACATGATTGCACATTAAATACAGTATGTCTTCTGGGAAGATAGAGAAATCTTTCAACCTCAGCAGCGTTCATATTTGTGTGTATGTGTGTGCGTGCATTTGTGAGAGAATTTATTCAATAATAACGATACCAGCTTCCATTTGCATGATCTTTTAACCATTTTTTTCAATATCTTTCCCATATATTCTCTCATTTTAGTCCCCCAATAATCCTGTGAGGTAACAATAATTTATATGATACTCTTAATAAAACCCCTTTGACATGCACCATCTTATTTGAGATAAGAAGCTCTGGAAGTAAGTAATGTTTATATTCTCTCCATTTAAATAATGAGGAGATAGGGCTCAAGTAGGATAATGACCTAGCAACCAGCAACCAGCTATTTGAGTTAGAACTGATACTCAAACTAAGTCTGCCTAACCTAGCACTGTGCTTGAGTCAGAGAAAACCTCAATAAATATTTGAAATTTAGTTCGTAATTTATATAGACATAGCATATAACTGTTGCAAGGAATTTTAGCTTTCTTTTGCAAATGTGGACTATTATATCTCAGAAGAAGTTTGCTTTGCAGTTGAGTGCTATCAGAATGAGATTACTTAACTAACTTGAACCATATATACATCTTATTAATTCATGGGAAAGTGCCCCATGATATAGATTTAAAAAAACAAAGGTCATGCATGCTGGAATACATACTCTGTGGATTATTTTGAAAGACCCAAATTATCGTAATACAAAATTGCGGCACGTGAAGCTGATGGGGTGTTTTCCCTTTTGTTTCTGTTAGTAGAAACCTGCTCGTCTTCAATAATTATTGATGTGCAGAAAGTAAAAGGCAATGCTTACGAACTAACAAAAATGCAATAAGCATGCATAGAGTTCAATTCTTATTTTAATTCACAGAAAGATGCCTGTGAACCTGTGTAACCAATTGGTAGACTAAAAGAATAACCTCATGTAAATGCCGAATGTAATTACCATTTTCACAAATTTGGTACATGTTGGAAATGTCATTTCAATCAGGGCTAATCATAATATGACAGGAATAACTGTGATACCATAAGTGATAATGTTATGCTGTTCACTTTTTCTAAATTTGGTGGCAAAATATGCAAAGATAAAACTTTCAAAGATCCAGTAAAACATGTTCAAGTTTTTTTTCCCACTTTAAAAAATATTTTCAGGGAAATGTTCATCATTACAGAACAATAATTATTTTTTTACAACTCAGTTGTTTTTAGATTAACCCCTTGTCTTAGTCATCTAGTGCTGCTATAACAGAAATGCCACACATGGATGGCTTTAACAAAGAGAAATTTATTCTCTCACAGTCTAGGAGGCTAGAAGTCCAAATTCAGGGCGCCAGCTCCAGGGGAAGGCTTTCTCTCTGTGTCGGCTCTGGAAGAAGGTCCTTGTCATCAGACTTCCCCTGGTCAAGGAGCTTCTCAGCGCAGGGACCTCAGGTCCAAAGGACGCACACGCTATGCTCCCAGTGCTTCTTTCTTGGTATGAGGTCCTCATGTCTCTCTGCTCCCTTCTCCTTTTCTGTCTCCAAAGAGATTGGCTTAAAACACCTGATTCCTGCCTCATTAACATAACTGCCGCTAATCCCATCTCATTAACATCATAGAGACAGGATTTACAACACATAGGAAAATCACATTAGATGACAAAATGGTAGACAATCACACAATACTGGGAATCATGGCCTAGCCAAGTCGACAGATACTTTTGGGGGACACAATTCAATCCATGACACCTTCTCTTAGAAGTGTTTTCATCTTTTATGACCAGTGAAAAGAACAAGTGTTAATTCTTAAAGGATAATAAAAGACTTTGTAGTTATTGGTTATTCATGTTATGTTGCCTTTTTTTCCTTCCATGACTTATATATGTATGTGTACACACACAAGCACACACAGTATCATATATGTATGTGTGTATATACACACATACATATATAAATTTAAATTAATTTAAAAATTAGCTTGCTCAGTGTGCCTCTTTTAATTTTTTCAGCTATGTGCTTCTTAATGATAATGCGTAAGGTAATTAAAAAAAAAAAACTGAAAGACTTCAGGATAAATCTCAATGAGTGTATCCTTCATCGCATTATGAAGTTGATATGAATGTCATTTTGCTGCTCTCTCATTTGCAGATCCCTAATGCAGAAATGGAGCCCTGGTGCTCAGTGGTTAAGAACTTGGCCGCTAACCAAAAGGTCGGCAGTTCGAATGCACCCGCCACTCCTTGGAAACCCTATGGGGCAGTTCTACTCTCTCCTGTAGGGTTGCTATGAGTCCGAATCAACTCCATGGGATTTTTTGGTTTGGAATGCAGAAACAAGGAGCCCTGGTAGTTCAGTGGGTAAGCACTTGGTTGCTGACTGCTAGGTGGGCAGTTCGAACCCACCAGGCTCCTCCTGAGAAAGATGTGACAGTCTGCTTCTGTAAAGATTACATACAGCCTTGGAAGCCCTATGGGGCAGTTCTACTCTGTCATATAGGGTCTCTATGAATTGGAATGGACTCGATGGCACAGTTTTTTTTGGTTTTGGAATGCAGAAATAGATTGATGGCAAAATTCTTAATTTCATCACTTGAACATTAATAATTGCGTGGTTCTCACAAAGTTCATGACATTTTAATTAATTTTATTTTAATTTTCTAATGCACTTGTGTAGGAACTAGTTAACAAATAGTTTATCAGAAGTACCCTTCCACTGGGAAGCTGCGATAAAGAGAAATAGTTAAACATTGCCTTGTGTATATAGCCCTAGGAAGGGAGAGTGCAGAAGAAAAGAAAAAGGGTTTTTTGTTGGTTCGTTTTTTGGTGTTGAGTACAAAGTAACATTAACAGAGGCTATAAATGCATTAATTTTAAAAATCAGAGGATCTTAACCGTGGCTCAAGGACCCGTAGGGAATTCGGAGGTTACTCAAATGTCCTAAAAATGGATGAAAATTTTTATTTTTATATGCATATGTCCATTTTTATGGAGAAAGGAATGAAAACTTTTATCAGATTTTCCTAGAAGTACAAGATCAACAAATAGATTCGGACTACTGCTCTATATATTCATTATATTTAGGTCCAAATTGAAAAACAGACACATTTCTGGAAAAAAAACAAACAGAAAGGCTATCATAAAGAACTTAATGAATTCACTTTGATTGATAGAAGCAATCACACAGAAGATTATTAAGAATTGAGAACCGAATATGTTTTTATAAGTAAAATGACATAATCTCTGCAAAACCAATGGAGTTGGATTTATGTGTAATGACTTTTCTCAAAGATTGGTTTGAAAGAACAAGTTTCTAAGGTTTCTAAATAACTTAATGTGAAGGCAAGTGATTTCTTAGAGGTTTTGATTATGGTCACATTGGAGAACTAAGAAATAAAGATCAAGATCAAGGTGATCTGCATTGCTTTGACAACTGCATACAGTTGGTGACTCAAAACACTTTTGCATTTCTAAAAGGTACAGAGAGAATTTTGCCCACAGACAGGAAGAGAATATCTCCTTCCAAGAAGTTGTTTGAGATGACTGAGGGAAACTTTATGAGATGGGTTACACATAGTTTCCTGAGAGGGCCTTTGGTAGGAACTCACCTCTTGCTAAAATGCTGACATCTCTTTGGAGAAATTTACAATTACTAAAAAGAAAGAAACTTTTCCTTTAAAATAAACGAGAGCTTGTAACAGTGAAGTACATTGGCATATATTTATAAACAGATACAGGAGAAGCTGTAATTCATTTCAGTTATTACTTTTTTACATTTTTGAAAAATACTAATGTGCGTATGTGTATATAGACTGTGTGTGTATGCACAGTTATGCAGCGATATCATTTTGAATTATCAAAAAGAGATTTGTTTCTTAAAGGTAGGTTAAATTATATCACATCTCTAGTTATGGAAAGAATAATAAATTGAGGCTTGATTTAATAACCCAGAATCCAATAAGATGACACTCTGCCTTTTATTAGCAACTGCTGTATGTGTGCATTTCATGGAGTGGCATGGAAACAGTATTTATGTCAATTATAAGACAGATCTTTGACTAAAAATAGAAGGAACAAATATAAGCAGAAATATAAATCAAATCATAAGCAATATAAATCAATTTAATCATTTATCATTAAATAAGGCTTTCTGATAAATGTTCTAACCTTTAAAAATGTTTTCTGAACCATATTCCCTGCTGTGAAACTTAAATCTTGTAAAATTCATATGTAGCAAAAAAACCCTCTAATTTTCCAATTATATTATGAAAGAAAAGAAATTAAACTAAATAATGAGCCATCAGAATAAAAAACACTAGAGAAGCCAAATTCATGGAGTTGCTTTCTCTTGGTGTGTAGTCTTGTTGTAGTTTTTCACAGTGATACGTATATTCTAAGTTCAACATATTCCCTATTCCAAAGATGTATCAGTTAGCTTTTGCTGAATAACAAACTACTCCAAAATTTAATGGCTTAAAATAACCATTTACTTAGCTCACCATGCTGCTGGGTGTTTCTTCTGGTCTGGGCCTGCCATTCTCATGTATCTGTGGTCCATTGGCTGGTCTACTAGGGGCTTAGTGGATCCTGATGGCCTCACTCACATGAGTATACTTCAATGGCTATCAGCTAGAGTAACAGGAGTATCTGATCCATGTGGCTCATATCCAACAGGCTAGCCTGGGCTGTATTCACGTGGTATCAAGGTAAGAGGAACAAGAAAGGAGGCTTATGAGGCTTATGCTCAGAACTGGCAAGGCACCACCTCCACCACATTCTATTGGTCAAAACATGTCACGGGACCAACCCAATTTCAAGGGGTGGGAAAATATATCCACCTATTTATTGGAAAATTTGCAGAGTACTATGGTCACTGTTGTAGTCTACCATATATGTCTTTTTCATTTAATGCTATAGGAAACCTAAAGTAAGGAAATAATTGCTGTTATTCTGTGCCAAGAAGTCGATTTCAACTTGTAATGAAACTATAGGACAGGGTAGAATTGCCCCATAGGGTTTCCTACGATGAAATCTTTACAGGAGCATGTCGCTAGGTCTTTTGTTCTGCAGACAGATTGTATGGTTCTTAAGGAGCCCTGGTGGCACAGTGGTTAAAGTGCTCAGCTGCTGACAGCTCGGCAGTTTGAATCCACCAGCCCCTATGCAGGAGAAAGATGTGGCAGTCTGCTTCTGTAAAGATTACAGCCTTGGCGTTCTAATCTCTAAAATATACAGAAAAACTTCAACACCTCAACAACAAAAAGACAATCCAACTAAAAAATGGGCAAAGGAGATAAATAGACACTTTACCAAAGACATTTAGGCAGCTAACAAACACATGAAAAGATGCTTGCAATCATTAGCCATTAGAGAGATGCAAATCAAAACTACAATGAGATACCATCTCACCCTAGCAAGAATGGCACTGATCAAAAAAAACAAAAAAAACAAAAAACAACAAATGCTGGCAAGGATGTGGGGAGATTGGAACTCATACACTGCTGATGGGACTGCAAAATGGTACAACCACTATGGAAAACAGTATGGCGCTTTCTTAAAAAGCTAGAAATAGAAATATCACATGATCCAGCAATCTCACTCCTAGGTATATATACTAGATAAATAAGAGCTGTGACATGGATAGACATATTCATACCCATGTTCAATGCAGCATTATTCACAACAGCAAAAAGATGGAAACAACCTAAGTGTCCATCAAATGATGAATAGATAAACAAACTATGGTACATATGTACAATGAAATACTACACAATGATAAAGAACAATGATGAATCCAAGAAACATCTCATAACATAGATTAAACTGGAGGACATTATGCTGAGTGAAATAAGTCAGTCACAAAAGGACAGATATTGTATGAGGCTACTATTATAAAAAGACAAGAAAATATTTACACACTGAAAGAAACATTCTTTGATGGTTACCAAGGATGGGAGAGAGACAGAGGAGGAATCACTAACTAGACTGTTGTTGTGTGCCGTCTAGTGGATTCCAACACATAGCGACTCTACAGAGTAGAACTGCCACCCATAGAGTTTCCAAGGAGTGGCTGGTGGATTGGAACTGCAGACCTTTAGGTTAGCAGCCTGAGCTCTTAACCACTTCACCACAAGGGCTCCAACTAGATAGTAGACACATTTTAATTCTGGTGAAGGGAAAGACAATACACAATGTAAGGGAAGTCAGCACAACATGACCGAGGCAAAGGAAGACACTGAAAGATATGCAAGAATAAAGGCAACTACAGTAAATCCTCACAACTGGACAAATAAGCAACATCATGGTAAATGGAGAAAAGATTGTGGTTGTCAAGGATTTCATTTTACTTGGGTCCGCAATCAACACCCATGGAAGCAGCAGTCAAGAAATCAAACGACACATTGCATTGGGTAAATCTGCTGCAAAAGACCTCTTTAAGGTGTTAAAAAGCAAAGATGTCACTTTGAGGACTAAAGTGCGCATGACCCAAGCCATGGTGTTTTCAATCGCCTCATATGCATGCGAAAGCTGGACAATGAATAGGGAAGACCAAAGAAGAGTTGACACTTTTGAGTTGTGGTGTTGGCGACGAATATTGTCTATACCATGGACTGCCGAAAGAACGAACAAATCTGTCTTGGAAGAAGTACAGCTGGAGTGCTCCTTAGAAGCGAGGATGACAGGACTTCGTCTCACATACTTTGGACATGTTATTTTGAGGGCCCAGTCCCTGGAGAAGGACATTATGCTTGGTAAAGTGGAGGGTCAGTTAAAAAGAGGGGGACCCTCAATGAGATGAATTGACACAGTGGCTGCAACAATGGGCTCAAGCATGACAACGATCAGTGGGATGGCATAGGACCTGGCGGTGCTTCATTCTGTTGTACATAGGGTTGCTATGAGTGGGAACCGACTCGATGGCACCTTACAACAACAACAACACAGTAAATACTATAACACATACAATTCTGCAACAACAGTAGTAACAATAATTTGGAAGTGAACACATAAGTAGATATGAATGCTAAATAGGTGTGGGAGGACATACAGGATTATACCCACGTGCATATACATCTATGGTTGTGGATATTTCTACATACATATCTGTAAGGGCTACATGTATATTCATATATATAATAGAACAAATAGGGGTAATAGTTGTGAAACTTCTTAGACATAACCAAACACCTTGCAGAACTGAGTGACTAGGCTTGAAGGCTAAGGACCATAGTCTCGGGGGACATCCAAGTCAATTGGCATAACATTGTTCATAAAGATAATGTTCTACATCCTAATTTGGTGAGTAGCATTTGGGGTCTTAAAAACTTGCAAGTGGCCTTCTAAGATACAACTATTGGTCTCCTTCCATCTGGAGCAAAGGAGAATGAAGAAAACTGAAGACTCAAGGAAGCAATTAATCCAAAGAACTAATGGCCCACATGAACCATAACATCCTCTAACCTGAGACCAGAAGAACTAGATGGTGCCCAGCTACCACTACAGACAGCTCTGACCAGGATCACGATAGAAGGTTCCAGTTAGAATGGGTGAAAAATGTGAAACATAACTCAAATTCATAAAAAAGACCAGGCTTACTGGTGTGATAGAGACTGGAGGAACCACCCAGACTATTGCCCTAAGACAACCTTCTAACATGGAACTGAAGCTACTCCTGGAGGCCACCTTTCAGCCAAATAATGGATTGGCCTATAAAATAAACAATAACACCCATGAAGAATGTGCACCTTAGAACAATCAACTATATGAGACCAAAAGGGCAGCATTTACTCAAAAGCAAAGATGAGAAGGCAGGGAGGGGCAGGCAAACCAGACTAACGGAAACAGGAACCCAGGATGGAAATGGGGAGAGTGCTGACACTTTGAGGAGATTGCAACCAATGTCATGGAAAAATTTGTGTATGCATTATTGAATAGAAAACTAATTTGCTGTGTAAACATTCACCTAAAGCACAGTCAAATGTTCCCAAAAGAAAGAAAGAAAGAAAAAACAACAATAAAAAAAGATTATAGTCTTGGAAACCCTGTGGGGCAGTTCTACTCTGTTCTGCAGGATCACTGAGTCGGAATCGACTTGATGGCAATGGATTTGTTTGTTTGTTTTTATATGGTTCTTTATGATTGGGCAGGACTTATGTGACTGTTTAAAAATAGAGAAATGAATGTATTTTAATAAAAGACATGCTTTCAGGGGACATCTAGGTCAGTTGGCATAACAAAGTTTTTTAAGAAAATGTTCTGGAAGCCCCATAGACACATCTAAACTCCCTGAGGGACTGCATGGCTGGGTGGAGGGCTCTGGGGACCATGGTCTCGGGGAACATCTAGCTCAATTGGCATGACACAGCTTATAAAGACAATGCTCTACATTCTACCTTGGTGAGTAGT
>NW_004444205.1:1360337-1380209 GCF_000243295.1 Trichechus manatus latirostris
GTCACTGAACTGTACATGTAGAAATTTTTGAAATGGTGTATCTTTGGCTATGTGTATTTTCACCAAAAAAAAAAGAGGTTGAGAAGTTAGAGGGTTGACATGTTGTGGGGTTGTTAACCAATGTCAGAAAACAACATGTGTACTTCTGTTTCATGAGAAACTATTTGTTCTCTAAGCCTTCACCTGAAGTACAATAAAAAAAAAAGGAACATAAAAAACTGGGGGAGGAAAATCCACAACAATGACAATGTCCATGATACATCTCTTAGTTGTCTAGTGCCGCTATCACAGAAATACCAAAAGTGGATGGCCTTAACAAAGAGAAATTTATTTCGTCACAGTAAAGTAGGTTAAAAGTCCAAATTCAGGGCGTCAGCTCCAGGGGAAGGCTTTCTCTGTCAGCCTTCTCATCAATCTTCCCCCGGACTAGGAGCCTCTACATGCAGGAACCTCAGGTCCAAAGGACGCGGTGGCGCTGCTTTCTTGGTGGTATGAGGTCCCCTACTCTCTGCTTGCTTCCCTTTCCTTTTATCTCTTGTAAGATAAAAGGTGGTGCAGGCCACACCCCAGGGAAACTCTCTTTACATTGGATCAGGGATGTGACCTTAGTAAGGGTGTTACAATCCCACCCTAAACCTATTTAACATAAAATTACAATCACAAAATGGAGGACAACCACACACACACACAAAAAAGAAAATGTTCTGTATCCTACTTTGGTGAGTGGCATCTGGGGTCTTAAAAGCTAATAAGCAGCCATCTAAGATGCATCAATTGATCCCAACCACCTGGAGTAAAGGAAAATAAGAACACCAAAGACACAAGGAAAGTATTAGCCCAAGAGACAGAAAGGGCCACATAGACCAGAGACTTCATCAGCCTGAGACCAGAACTGGATGGTGCCTGGCTACCACCAATGACCACCCTGACAGGGAACACAACAGAGAGTCCCTGATAGAGCAGGAGAAAGCGGGTTGCAGAACTCAAATTCTAGTAAAAAGACCAGACTTAATGGTCTGACTGAGACTGGAGGATTCCCAGAAAGCACGGCCCCCAGACTCTCTATCAACCCAGAACTAAAACCATTCCCGAGGCCAACTCTTCAGACAAAGATTAGACTGGACTATGGGGACATAAAATGATACTCGTTAAGAGTGTGCCTCTTAGCTCAAGTTGAAACATGAGACTAAATGGGCAGCTCCTGTCTGGAGGTGAGATGAGAAGGCAGAGAGGATCAGGAGCTCGTTGAATGGACACAGGAAATCAGGGTTGGAAAGGAGGCGTGTGCTGTCACAGTATAGGGAGAGCAATTAGGGTCACATAACAATGTATGTATAAATTTGTGTATGAGAGACTAACTTGAATTGTAAACTTTCACTTAAAGTACAATAAAATAAAAAATTAAAAACAAAATCTTAGGATTTTGATATGGGAACAGAGTGAACTGATTATAGTTTTTCAGGTTAAAGTCATTTCAGAGATGAGGGTCCCCATTTATTTAATGCCCTGGTCTATATATGTAATCCCAGGTTGTTTGACAGAGCAGAGTACTGGAGCCAGGATTATGTATGACTTTCACAGTATCTTAACACTTCAGAGACTCAGTTTTTGCATCTGTAAAAACAAAGTTAAAAAACAGTAATACCATAACTGGCTAAAAAGCAAAAACCATTTCCCAATGTTTTACTTGTTTGAACCCAACTTTCTTGTCCCTGGAGGACAATTCCAAAACTGGACTGTTTTCATTAAACCCTCTATTCAATCCATTGCACCCTTTCAGCCAATATTCTACCTGATATGTTGTTAAATCTTTGGGACCATCAGATATGAACGTCCTTTCTTTCCCTATTTCCGAACTATACATTTATTGATGATCACAACCAACCACTTTGTTTTTTTCCTGTCTCAGAAGATGAGGGGCTCATTTTCCACTTGAGAGATAATTATTTCACCTGTCCCCTTAATTCTATCTATTCCTTTTCTCTTTCAATTCTGTGGTCATCTTCCTCTTTTCCTCTCTATCTTATAACTGCCATTCCATTTTTCTTCTCCTTTTCAAAGCCACGCTTCTCAATGGAGTAAGCTAAATGCTCTGTCTCCATTGCCTAGTATCCCACTTCCTCCTAATCTACTGCAATCCAGTCTCTACCCATCGCTGCACAAAAACAAATATTGTACGGTCAATGATGAGTTTGTATTGGTAAATCTAGTGAATATGTGCGTGTTATTTTTACTAGGCCTCTCTCCTTCATTTAATAACGTTGATTACTCTGACTTCAAAAGTTTCTGTACTCCTGCCTCTCGTAACACCGCACTCTGTTCTCATTCCTCTGTGAAGTCTTTGTCAGTATTTTTCATGAGCTCGTCTTCCTCTAGTCACCTTTTAGATACGGATGCCACCATGTTTCAATCCTGGTTCCCTTGGTCTTCGCACTCTGCACACCTTCTGGTGTTCCCATTGCATCTCCCACCCGTTTCTCCATCAGATATTTCTATGTAGTGGTTCCACTCGCATAGCAAACTCATTAAAGCCCAAACTCATAATGAGTATGTCTCTCTCACTCTTCTCTTAGCACACCATCCTTAGATTAGAAACAAGGAAGCCACTCTTGTTCCCTCACTTCCTCACTTTCCCTTACTATCAGTTACCAAGCCTTGCACGTTTTGCCAGCTGAGTGTTTTATTTTCTTGTGTTCCCTCTTTTTCATCCCTAGCACAATACCCTAGTTCAAATCTTTATTTCTTTTCTGATCTACTGCAATAGCAGGCATAGTTTCACATAACTGCACATAACACACACACTCTCGTTTACAAAAGGGTGGATCATTTTGGGATTTTGAAGCTTATCATACAATTTAAGGTATCTATAAAATTAGGTTTTTTTCCTCAGTGTCTTATACAGTCATACATATAATTCTACATTGCTGCCGTATACGTGTGTGATTCATGTAATATAAAATCAGTTTTACTTTATTAGTATTTAATGATATTTTAAATTTGTAAAATTTGCTAGTAGGGACTAAGCTATTTATATTCCACTTCTTTTTTTATTTATGTGAAGATTTAATTTACTATAATTAAAAAAATAGCTGTTATTGTGTTTAACATTTTTATGTTTTACTCTGTGTGGAATATCTCAATTATTTCTTGGTTCTCCTCTCTCTCTTTCACATAGCATCAGAAATTCCTTCATTTTGATAGATATTTAGACTAATTTATTAATGTTATGCTCACTATATATATCCTTCACATTTTTTCATTTGGACGATTAAATAGAATAAATCTGTCTTGGAAGAAGTACAGCCAGAATGCTCCTTAGAAGGGAGGATGGCAAGACTACATCTCACGTACTTTGGACATGTTATCAGGAGGGATCAGTCCCTGGAGAAGGATATCATGCTTGGTAAAGTAGAAGGTCAGTGAAAAAAAGGAGGCTCCTCAAAGAGATAGATTGACACAGTGGTTGCAACAATGGGGTCAAGCATAACAACGATTGTGAGGATGGCACAGGACCAGGCAGTGTTTCCTTCTGTTGTACACAGAGTCGCTGTGAGTCAGAATAGACTTGACAGCACCTGATAACAATAACATGCGTATATGTCTCAGTCACCTCGCTGATCCTTTCCAAAAGAGGAATGTGCACTTAGTAATCACGTTTGTACCCACAGCACTTAGCGTGGGATTTGCCATATAGTTACCACTAGATAAACATTTTTTAATTAATGCAACCATTGAAGGTCACCCAGCAATATACTTCCAGAGGACAGATGAAGTTTTCAAATCTTCATTTACTCACCCTCCATATTCTTCCTTATCCAACTATTTAAAATTAATTGATAAGAATTGCCACTGTCCTTTTCTCATACTTGTTTTGAATCCTAAAATTTATTTTATTTTGTCATGTGAGTCCTTTCTACTTATATGAACATTTTAAAATCAGACACCATCTAAAATCAGACACCATTTCACTTGGTTGATATATTTCACAAAGAACCATTAATATTGTTGTTCTTGGTTATTTAAATGCTATATGTCTACTTATTTGCCTTTAAGAATATTGTTATATCATTCAAAACCTTAGAAACTAGAAATACCAAAGACTTCTGTTCTTTCTTGTTTATGTTGTAGGAGGTTAAGATAAGAGAATATGACACGCAGGTAGTTTCAAGGCATTTGTTAATTCATTGGCACTTGTCTTTGATCAAAGGGGCCTGCATCTTCTTTTCTTATTGGTCATAAATTGGTTTGTATGTAAAGGCGTATTTACGATCTTAGACCTCATCAAGTATACTGTCTCTCCAATTAATTCGTAGCCTTTCCAAGGACTATGTCAATTTTTGTCCAAAGCAAAGGTTTCTTGTTGAGTTTGAACTCACATCAAATAAAGGCAAGGTACTTAGCAACTACTCCACGTTCAGTGCAGAAAATTTTTATAAAAGTATCTTATACATTGTGTGCCTTGTTCTATTTAGAATCTATGTTCATCTTTTAAATGTACTTTTAATAATACTGGAACAGATTAGTAGTATTAAGAATGCATTGTTCTAGAAGGTCATAGGCCTCACTCTATCTTATTGAATGAATAGCCTTCAAAAAAGACAATTGTTTAATTTATGCTTTAAATATCTATACTGACTTCTTGGAAGAATAATATAGCCACCATTTGTTATACCTGAGTAGTAGTGACATTTCAAACAGTTTTTCTAATTCTCACAATGACCCTGCAAATAAGGAGACTATTATTACTTCCATTGCTTAGTTGAAAATTCAAGACTTAAAGAATTTATGTGACTACCGTTGTCATATTAGGACCGGGATCTGTACTAACTTTGAAAAACTCAAGAATTTATGTGCTGTCCTGTAAAACAATGATTTTCAATATTTTTCCTGCTTTCATATTTCCATATGAGCAACACACTCCCACTATTTTATACAATATTTCTCCATAAAAAGGAAAGAGAAAGATGTTGTATATAATCTGAGCCTGCTGCCTTTTACACCCGTCTCCTAAACCCTAGAGGTTTCAATACCCGTGAGCCTCATGATAGTTACCACACCATATAGCAGTGGTTGAATGCTAACTTCAAATCAGGATCTCTAATATTCAGATTTAATTGTCCTAGGTACTAGAATGTTGGTATTTTTAAAATCTCCCTCGGTGATTTTAGTGTGCAGCCCGGGTTGAGAACCAGCGACTGCTAATGGGAATGGAGTTTCTTTTAGGGGGCAAGAAAGTGTTCTAAAATTACCTTGTGGTGATAGCTACACAACTCTGTGAATATACCAAAAACCATTGAATTGTATACTTTCAATGGGTTAATGGTATGGTGTGTGAATTATATCTCAATGAAGCTGTTTAAAAAATTATATGTAATCAAGATTTTGAACAAGCCCCATTTGAGACATATTCAAATGCAATTTTATTTTGGTTTCCCAATATTCCTTTAGGAGCCCTGGTGGCGTAGTGGTTAAGAGCTCGGCTGCTAACCAAAGGGTCCACAGTTCAAATCTTCCAGCCGCTCCTTGGAAACCCTATGGGGCAGTTAAACTCTGTCCTATAGGGTCGCTGTGAGTCAGAATCGACTCAATGGCAATGGGTTTGGTTTTCTGGTACATGTATGTGTATATATATACATATATATACAATCATGCATTGCTTACCGTCCACGATGCATTCTGTGAAATAGGACATTATGTAACTTGTACATTGTACAAACACCATATTATGGATGAAGTTCCTTTCAGGCATTCACTTCCACAATAAGGTGGTTTTGTCCATATTAAAAATTTGCTGGGGCAAATAACCTCCCTGTACAATTAGTTTATCTAAGGTTTCAACAAATTCTTCTGCTGCCTTCACATCAGCACTCACAGACTCACCACTCACTTTCACATCATGCATTGAAAAATGTTGTTTGAAGCACTTGAACCACCAGGAGCTAGCACTAAACTCCATATTGTAGTCTGGTCCTGGTTTTTCTTTAAGCATCTCGAACAAGCTTCGTGCATTAGCAGTGACGTCAATGTGCTGAGAGGGATTCCTTTTTGTGTTTGGTCCTCAATCCACATCATTAGCAATTTCTCTACAGCTGATACAGGTCCCTCTCACATTGTGATTCGCCTTGTAGCTTTCAGTGGAGCCGATCCTTTAATAGCTTGGAAGTTTTTTTCTTTGTTTTTGAGAATCGTCATGATTGTCCAGTGCGATATGTCTAAATCCACTACATCCCATTCTTTGATTGGGATTTCTGAACTCCATTATAAACTTATGGGGCCACAGAAGTATATTTGGTCAGATGTTGCCCAAAGGGACATTATGTGGCACGTGACTATATATATACATATATATATATATACACATACATAAATGTATGTGTGTGTGTGTGTGTGTGTATTTGGTTGTTGTTTTTGTGTGCTGTCAAGTTCATTCAATTCCAAATCATAGCAACCCTGTATCATACATGACAGAGTAGAACTACCCCATAGGGTTTCCTAGGCTGTAATCTTTAAGGGAGCAGACCGCCAGGTCTTTTCTCTCGAGGAGTGGCTGGTGGGTTTGAACAGCCAACCTTTCGGTTAGCAGCTGAGCACTTAAACATTGTGCCACCAGGGCACTCTCTCTCCTTACCAGACTACTACTAGGAACCTCTCTTCTATAGTTTTTGTTTTGTTTTTGACAAAGGCAACTCCATCTCTATTCTGTGTGAAGACTTGTGACTCTTTCCTTCACTCCTAAAAATCTAGGGTGCACCTCCAGATTCTTCCTACTGGGGTTCCTCTACTTCTGTAGGTGGCCATTGGACAGAACCTAAGTCAACCCTATGTTGGCCCTATTTTCTGTATGTTGTACCCTTAGGGTGACTGTATAATTCAGCCTCCAAACTAACACACTTTGTGAGTGAAAGGGAGCAATATTAACAATAACGATAGGATAACAGGCATAAAATGAGACTGCTCTTGGAAAATGGGACTTATGGACTTCCAGTCTATGACAAACACACATCCTTTGCCCCCAGAGTTTTGAAACACAGCATCAGTTATCCTGCTGCGGCAATTGATTTGCCTCTCTCAAGTGTGAGATGGGCCACTTCCCCTGTGTCTTCCAACTACAAGGAACATATTCCATTGGTCTCCAGGAGGTCCTATAGAAGACTCTGGTTGGAGATGAAGGGTGAGAACCCTCAATCCTTCCCCAAGGATACAGACAGCAGTTATCTCTAAAGAAATATCTGCACAGAATCCTCCCTCTGCACTTTCTTAAGCCATTTATAATCTCAAAGCTGGCGAGGAGTTCAAAAGTGAGGAACAGATGCTTACCCATTTCCTTTGGAAATCTCTATTTAGTGATTTGTAACTCATACTGGTATATCGCATCTGTTATAACTTGGTGCCTACTTCCAACTTCAATTTTAACATCTCGTTTCATATATATTCTTTTTTTGCCCACACAAATGTGAGAGTTATTTTTGAAACATAATGTCAAAAGAGGTGATTTGTCTTAGTGGTTAAGCATGGCACAGTTTTTGAAGTCAGAAATCCAGGTTATTAGACTGATGTCTTTAGGGAAGTGATTTGGCTTCTTTAAGCCTTAACTTCCTCCTTAGTAAAATAAGGATAATAATAGTACCTACCTCATAGCTCTATTATCATAGTTATAAGAGATCATATATGTGAAGCAATTATCACACTACCTGACTTGTAATTAGGTACTAAATAAGTTAACTATTATTATGACTATTATTCTTTTTATTATTATGATCTATAGTAAACTATTAATAGAACAAGAAAAATTAAAACAAATAAACCAAGTGGTAGGAAATGTCACAAATTCTTTTTTAAGATATCATTCTAAGGTCTTTAGAAGCAGGAGTTCCTCAGAGCACTAAATCACAGAAATATTCACATAGGTTTACAGGATAAACATGACGTAGAGAAGGTGCTCAACTAACATTGAATGAATGGAATTACACAATTCTTTAGCTGTTAGGTAACTTCACAAAGTACAGTATGTCAAACCATTATATTATATAATGAATTTTAATTTAAATATCTTTAGTGACACATGTTAAAAAAACCTAATCTTTTCACAGAAAAGTGAACATACAATTTAAGTCATTGTCCAGATTCTCTAGAACTGTTGAGATGAGAGAAAATAGGGCATTAGTGGATATAGGATGCTGATAATGCAGTATCCACTTTCAAAGAGATACAGTTCCATTTAATCTTGACAGTAAGCCTTTAACAAAGCTATGATTTTCAACTTTTGTTTTCCCAGAAGCTAACAAAATAGACAGATTTCTTACCCTTAAGAAGCTTACAATAACAAACTAATGTCAAGGTGATAGAGAATACGTATGTTACGGTGGTGGGTGGTGGGACATTTTTGTATTCGGAGTTGTTTGAGAAGGCCTCTTTGATACAATCCAGTTTGAACAGCAGCTTGAAGGATGTGAGACAGTGAGCCCTATGAACAATGAAGGTAAAAAATATTAATGGCGGAGGAATCAGGAAGTGTTCAGCCCTGTGGCAGGGGCAGGATTTGTATATTCAAAGATCAGAAAAATGACCAGTGTGACGGCAAGAGAATGAACTTGTTTGTGGAGAAGTCATTATAGGAGATGTAACTAGATCAGATAGGTTCAGGTGGATGGGATTTTAGATTTTTTAAAGTTAGATGAAAAAATTTTATTAAAAAGTTTCAACACCTTTGATGTTTATTTTGCTCATAAACATTACATATTTAAAATACTAAACAGAACTGAATCTCGTATTCATTTATTCCAAACATTTTTATTGAGTGCCTAATATCTGTAAATTGCCAGCTAAAAACCATTGCCATTGAGTTGATTCTGATTCATGGTGACCCTGTATGTGTCAGAGTAGAACTGTGCTCCATAGGCCTTTAATGGCTGATTTTTCAAAAGTAGATTGCCAGGCGTTTTTTCTAAGGTGCCTCTGGATAGACTCGAACCTCCATCCTTTTGGTTAGCAGCCAAGCATATTAACCATTTGCACCACCCAAGTACCAGGTAGACATTAGAAATACAGTGGTGAGCAAAACACAGGTAAAATCCCTATCTTCATGACACTTATGGTCTATTAGGGAACACCACCTGCAGTCAACTAATCACATAATGACTGAAAACAAACAAACAAACCCATCGCTGTAGAGCCAATTTCAACTCATAGTGACCGTATAGGACAGGGTAGAACTGCCCCATAGGGTTCCCAGGGAGTGGCTGGTGGATTCAAACTGCTGACCTTTTGGTTAACAGCCCTATCTCTTAACCACTGCACCACCAGGGTTCCACATAACAACTAGCCAACAAATGGGGCTGTTATACACTTAGATCTATGCACTGTACTGTTGACCCAGTCTCTGTCAATTGCTGTTCATTCATTTATTTATTCCACAAATACGTACCTGCCATTCTGAGCTAAAGGGTTGTATGTATAGTAGAGGAGAAAAACAGATTCCCACAAACATGTCCATGTTTCAGCTTCTGACAATCTCCTCTCTACTTCTATGGTCACACTCTGACCATATAAGAAAAGGATGGCAGTTTATCAGAGGAAATCAGATTATCAGCGAATCAGCATGCTTAGTTGTATGTATTATTATAAGCTGTAAGACAACAGCCTGAAGTCTAGTTGACTCCTTGCACCTTTTATAGAACGAAGGACAAGGACTGTGTGACAGCTATTTTTCCTTTTTATTCTTTGCCTACATTTGAAAGTTATTTAAATTATGGATGTTGAGTTTACTAGAAAAGTGTCAATGGTGATATAAGTTTTGGAAAAATGCCAGTAGACAAGAAAAATATATAATTTTTAAAGTATCCTTGATTATTTTATTTAAAGACATCCATGTGTATATAAATAGTTTCAAAATTATATGGTAGCTACAGACATTTTGCATGTTTATGAAAATGTATCCAAACTATAGCTATTGAGTTTTTTTAGAAATCTGACCTCCATAGCAAATTACCTGTATTAAAAATATGTTTCTCTGTTTTATTCTTTTTGGCTTTATCTGTGAATAACTTTGTCAGCTTTCGTTTTTAAAGACATGCACAATAATATAATTAGCTCAAAATAAAATAAAAAATGCAAGCTACAAACATGCTTTTTTAGTATAAAAGGGCTTTGGAAATTTTACTGTATTACCTTAAAAATAACTGAGAGTTCCCTAATTTTCTGAAATGTATGTGTAAATAACTATATATGTTTTTAATGTTTCTGTCAGACTAGTGCACTTTTTAAAGTATAAAATTCAATTGAACTTTGCCAGCCTTGAATTTTATGCTGACTATGGACTATTTTACCCTAAATCGTTGTCAAAGCGATGAAAAAGCATAAATTCATAGCATGACCTTCTAATTTAAAAGGAAAAAAGATTAATATTCTCAACTTTAAATGAAAGTCATTGTCAGTAAGGGGATGTGTTGTTGTTAGGTGCTGTTGAGTCAGTTCCAACTCATAGCGACCCTATGCACAATGGAACAAACCACTGCCAGATCCTGCACCATCCTCACAATCGTTGCTATGTTTGATCCCATTGTTACACCCATTATGTCATTCCACCTCATTTGATGGTCTTCCTCTCTTTTGGTGACCTTCTACTTTACCAAGCACAATGTCCTTCTTCAAGGACTTGTCCCTCCTGATAATATGTCCAGAGTACCTGAGACAAAGTCTCGCCATCCTCACTTCTAAGGAACATTCTGGCTGTCTTTCTTCCAAGACAGATTTGTTCATTCTTCTGGCAGTCCGTGGTATATTCAATATTCTTTGCCAACACCATAATTCATATGCATCAATTCTTCTTCTGTCTTCCTTATTCATTATCCAGCTTTCGCATGCATATGAGGTGAGGTCTTTTGAAGCAGATTTGCCCAATGCAATACGTCGTTTGATTTCTTGACTGCTGCTTCCAGGGGTGTTGATTGTGGATCCAAGTAAAATGAAATCCTTGACAACTTCAATCTTTTCTCCATTTATCATGATGTTTCTCATTGATCCATTTGTGAAGATTTTTGTTTTCTTTATGTTGAGGTGTAATCCAAGGGGATATAACAAAAAAACAAAAACAAAAAAAAACCTCACTGCCATCAAGTCGATTCTGACTCATAGCAACACTATAGGACAGAGTAGAACTGCCCCATAGGGTTTCCAAGGCTGTAAATCTTTATGGAAGCAGACTGCCACATCTGTGTGCCACAGAGCAGCTGGTAGGTTTGAACTGCTGACCTTTTGGTTAGCTTCTGAGCTCTTTAACCACTGTGCCACCAGGGATCCTTAAGAGGATATAAAAACAAACTTGTTGCCGTCGTGTGGATTCCAACTTATAGTGACTCTATAGGACCAAATAGAACTGCCCCATCGAGTTTCCAAGGAGCAGCTGGTGGATTCGAACTGCCTACTTTTTGGTTAGCAGTCTTAGCTCTCCATTAACCACTGTGCCACCAGGGCTCCCAAAGAGGATATAGTGCTGGCTAAAAGAATTGCCTTGCAGTTCATGACCCTTGAGCTCATGTTCATTATCTGTGTGATCTTGAAAAAGTACTTTAACCTCAATTTACCTCAAAATCCTCATCTGAAAAATGGGAGTTTTGATTATGACATGTGAATCATAGGGTTATTTTTTGAGATGAAATAAGATACTACACACAAAGGACTTCAAATAGTACCTGAAAAATATAAAATAATTAACAAATATTAACTATTATAATAATTATATATTATGGTATTTCTTGATATGTCACCTCTTCTGGACTAAGCATCTTAAGGACAGAGAGACCGTATCGTATTAATTTGGGGGGGAGGGTGCCCTCAGCAATTAGCACAATGTCTATTCTTAAATGCTTGAATAAATGACTCACTGAATGAATGAATTGTTGTCTGAGTTAACTATAAAGTGCTTGAGAGGCATATGAATTTAATTTATTCAGGAAATGTTCTCTTTCATTATTATATGATAAATAGAATACAGGTATATATACATATATATGTGTGTGTGTGTATACATATATGCGTATATATATATACACTAGCTGAAGCAAGTACATTTGAATATAGAATGATATAATTATAATGAGCCTAAAAATTATGAGTTTTGATGCTTTACATTTCCAGAAAGTTTCTGTAGATATTATTAAAAGTTTGCTTAGCTAGGTTATTAAATATTTGCTTTTAATTTTAGACCATAATTGGCTTAAACTAAAAGCTTGTTTTACTATTAAAAATATTGCTTTTTCACACACATTTTCTGTATTACAACTCTCTGAGGGATAAGTGACAGAAACCTACCTCAAAATAATTTTAAAGAACTATATTGACTCAATCACAGCACTATAGTGGTAGGACTGTCACTGTCACAACTTCAGTTATGGCTGAATCCAGAAGCTTAATGAATATCATCAATACTTGGTTTCTATCTCTACCTCGCTCTCTCTCCACCTCTCTCTCCCTCTACGTCTCTCTCTCTATTTCTAGCTTTTTTCTGTTCTTTTCCCTGTGTTGACTTCATTCTCAGTCAGGCTTTATCCTTCTTGTGACTAAAATGGCCCCTGGCAGCCTCATACTTACATGGTCTCTGGGACCTACTGTTTCAGAAAGCTCTAGATTTTTGTTTGGTCCAGCTTTGACCACATGCCCATTCTTGAACCAACTCTAGTGGTCAAGAAGATGTAGTACTATGATTAGCCAATCTTAGGTCATATATACACTGCTAAGGCCAGGGGTATGGTCAGCTCCACCCAAACCACATGAACTGAGAACTGTGGTCTGTTCTCCCAAGCATATGCTGGACACACACACACGCTCTTACATGTCTCATCTCACTATGATAATGACCCTGTGAGAAAGTTTGAACAATTCTTTTATAAGAGAAGCAGCATGGCATACTGGAAAGATTTTGGAGACAAATCAGTTTGAATCCTGTCTATTTTGGGTGTGTGCTCTTAGCCAAGATACATAGCATTTCTTTTTTCTTTTACTTTTTTATTGTGATGAAAATATACACAACAAAACATGTCAGCTCCACAATTTTGACATGTAAATTCAGTGACATTGATTACATTCTTCAAGTTGTGCAACCATTCTCACTATCTGTTTCCTAATCATTCCACCACCATTAACATAAACTCACTGCCCCGTAAGCAAAAACATCTCCCACTCACCCCTGATAACCACTAATAATTTTTGTTTTCTATATATTTGCTTATTTCATACAGTATTTGTCCTTTTTCGACTGACTTATTTCCCTCAGCATGATGTTTTCAAAGTCCATCCGTGTTGTGGCCTGTATCAGGACTTCATTTCTCTTTCTGGCTGAGTAGTATTCCGTTGTGTGTATACACCACATTTGTTTATGCATTTTCTTTTCACGGACATTTTGGGTTTTTTCACCTTTTGGTTACTGTGAAAAGTACTATAATGAACACTGGTGTTCAGGTTTCTGGTTGCGTTCCTGCCTTCACTTCTTCAGATTATATACCTAGGATTGGGATTGCTGGGTCATATGGTAGTTCTGATACATAATCATTCTGAGTATCAATCACCTCACTGTAAACTTAGGGTAATATAAAAGACTATGGTGAAGATTAAATAATATGTCACATGAAGAAGAACCCAACCTGGTACTTAGCACATAGTAGATATTCGATACATATTAGATATATCATTGTAATTCATTCTTTGACAAAACTACTTTAAGATTCAGGAAAGGGAATCAAGAGTGGAGAAAAAGAATGATATCTGGAGAAATGCCATCCATGCTCTTTTTTAAAAAAATAAACTTTTATTTTAGAATTGTTTTAGATTTACAGAAATATTACAAAGATAGTACAGAGAATTCCCATATGCCCCAGACCCACTTTCTCCTATTATTAACATTCTACATTATATGGTACATTTGTCACGATTAATGGACCAGTATTGCTGCATTATTATTAACTAAAGCCCATACTTTATTCAAATCTCCTCAGTTTTTTTTTTTTTTTCTGTTCCCGGATCCTATCCAAGATACCATGTTACATTTAGTCATCATGTCACTTTAGGCTCCTGGTGACTGCAGCAGTGTCTCAGACTTTCCTTATTTTCGATGACTTTGAAAGTTTTAAGGAATACTGTTTCAGTGTTTTGTAGACTGTCCCTCAATTGGGATGTACATACTCTCTACATGACTGAGGACTATTGATGTTGACCTTGATAACCTGGGTGAGGTAACGTTTGCCAGGTTTCTACATTGTAAAGTTACACTTTTTCACCCCTTTGCATACTGTCCTCTTTAGAAAAAGTCACTACACACAGCCCGCACTTAGGATGTGGGGAGTTATGTTCCATCTCTTTAAGGAAGAGTTTACCCATGCCTTTTTGACCCTGATTTTTTAATGTGCCGTCACCAGATTTCTGATGATATCTTGGTTTCTGGTTTCTGAGTTTATTCCAAGAAGATACAAATCAGTGCTGGAATTTATATCCTGGCCACATATCACATTTTTCCTTTGCAGTTTACCTCTTCTACCCTGTAGTTTCCATTTGATCTCTCTTCTGAGCCTCTATAAGGTCTGGTCCAGTCCTTTTAGCACTGTAGCTTAGCCCACTGTCTTTCACACAATAGTGGCTGAATAAATATTTGTCTGCTGACTAAAAGAATGGATGCCATGGCAGACACTACTGGTTGCCTACCCAATATTCTGTCTTCCTTCCTTCCTTGCCATAAAAAAATCTACATTTTAAAAGATCTCATATATTTCCTTTTATTGAGGTGAAATTCACATAAAATAAAATTAACCATTTTAAAGTGAACAATTCCGTGGCATTTATTATATTCACAGTGTTATATCACTATCACTTCTATCTAGTTCCAAAACATTTTCATTTACCCAAAATGAAACTCTAAACCCATTGAGCAGTTGCTCCCCATTTCTCCTTTCCCCCAGCGCCTGGAAAACATCAATCTATGTTCAGTCTCTATGGATTTACCTATTCTTGATATTTCACATAAATCAATTCATATAATATGTGACCTTTTTGTGTCTGACTTCTTTCAGTTAGTGTAATGTTTTAGAGGTTCATCCACTGTAGCATGTATCAGCACTTCATTTCTTTTTGTGGCAAAAATCTACTTCTACTTAGGGTAGCCATGTGCACATCTTCGAAGAAAACAATATTCCCCTTCTTATCTTGCACGTAGGTGTGGTCATGTGGCACTGTTCTGGTCAATTAGAAATCCCTAGATAAGGCTTCCAGACAGTTTCCTTACAAAAAGCTGGTTCACTTGGCAAGCAGTTACCCTTTACCCTTTCCATTCTTCCTTCCTGAAACACAGACATTATGGTAAGAACTCTATACCTAAGGAACGTAACACAAGGACGTTAGGGTAGAAAGCTAGAAGGAGCCAAAGTCTCTGAGGACATCATGCAGCTGTCATACCAGCTCTGTTATCTGTACCCAGGACTTCTTTCACATGAAAGAGAAATGAACAGCTGATGTACTTATAAATATTGATATAACAGTGTATAGTTTACTCTGCATTAGAGATGCAGTTAAAATTATAGATATTTCCTGACCAACAGGTTTATCATAATTCTGAATCAGACCTAAGTAAGAGATAGAATATACAGATGTCCACTGAAATAAATATTTTAATCATTTTCGCCATTGTCATCCTTAGCTTTGGCATATTTCTGTATGCCAAGTATGGAGAAACTTATGTCTGAAAATGGAGTTTGCAGACTTAAAAAGTGAGTTAGATATCAATATGCTGACATAGATTCCATCCTGACATATGTAGTCACCCACTTCCAGGAAATTAACCCAAAATGTCAAGAGCACCTCTGCAGCCCAGACTAAAAGTTGAGGCCCTTTGTGTTGCCTGCTGACACCCACTTAGGAGAAAATGAAGCCTGATAATCTTTGGAATATATAATCTATCGATTCCTTTATTAAAAGTATATGACAAATGGGTACTGAGATAGATAGCTACCTAGCACACTTCTTTACTGTATAAAAAAGATAGACTGCACAAAAGACAAAATAGGATATGTGCTTGAGTAAAATAGAGGGAACAATTGAATGCTGGAGCTGCTAATAGAGACTAGAATAATGATGACTTAAGTCGAAGGTGAAGATGAAAAAAATTGAATCTGAAGGACAATGAAAAACCAGTGAGGGTTTTGAAAAGAATAGTTTGGTTGCTGCAAACTTTGCAGAGTACCAAAGTTACTTCGGTAGGTAGAGAATTTTCTGTTCCCTGAAGAAGATGAAATAATAAGGGATTGGAGCAAGAAGTATGCTGATATTAGAATGAAAATAGTGAACGCATTAAGAACATTCTTAAGGGTGAAAATAAACTCACAATAAAAAAGGAAATGGAAAAATGTGGAGGGATTCATCATGATTGATGTGATTTTTATTTTTATGATGGCTTCAGGATAAACTTTCGGAGGCAGAGAAGTGATCATGGCTAAAACCTGAAAGCCAGAATAAGTCACTCATTCAAATACATTTATTGAGAACCTACTATATTCCAGGACTACTGTAGGCATCTGAGATTAAATTGTAAATTTTAAAAATAAGGCTTTCCCCCCATTAATCTTATTTTCTACGGGCAGAAACCCAGTAAGCAAATAAGTAAACAAATAAATATCCAAAGAGAGAAGGAAAGGTGTCATATTTCCCCCAATTTAAATTCCATGTAGCAGTAGGAATACAGGATAAAATGAAGATACACATGATTGGAGGAGAGGGGTCAAGGATGTATCTTTTTCGGAGGCTGAATCATTTAAGGAGTATGTTTGTACCTGGCCATTAGTGATGCATATGGGCAGCTTCGCCCTTATTGTTCTGTCACAACAAAGGATGGACATTAGCAGAGGAAGATGTTGAAAAGGGCAGACACACATCACAACACGAAGCCCAACTTGGCCTCTTTTCAAATTATTTCTCAGTTTTTAAAATTGTAAACATGTACTTAGAATGTGGACTAGTATCACCTGAATTGTCTAATTATGCTAACATGCAGCTTAAAATAAAGACGGTAATAATAAGTTTCTCTTTAAGTTCAAGTAAACATCATTAAGAGAAGCATAAAGCAAGTGGAATGTGCTATGGCAAAGAAGCAGGATAATCGGGCACAGGAGCTGTGTCACAGCTCCCAGTGTTAACAGAGAATGAAGCCTTCATTTCTTTTTTTTTTTTTCCTGGAATAGAATTTCAAATAGATGACGGAAAAGCTCCCTAGGACAAGTCAGCCTCATTACTTCTGGAGGTCTCTCTTATCAGTGCCTGGTGGAGATGACAATCCCTAACCCGTCTGCCAAAAAGTGTTAATTACTTGGGTAACGAGAACAATATATTTACTTCCCATCTGTATTTATTATTTTAAATGAAAACAGCTTTAACCGTTTTTCTAGCCATTGAAAGAAAACAAAGGCTCATTGGCAAAAAATATATGAAAAATAAATAGAAGTAAAACTCACCTGAAATCCCACCATGGGAGAAAACCATTATTAAACATGTGGTGAGCATTCTTCCAGCCATCACTTTATTATTGACTATACCCAGGTGGGAATCTTAAAACCAGTACAGAAGAGAGAATAAATGGGTCTGTTCCTCAGTGGAGTCCTTTGGGGTTTAACTCAAAGAACTGGACTGGTCTTAGTAAACAAGAATGAATATATTTTGGTGATAACCCAAATAGCCAGAAAAAGTAGCTTTACTATTTTAGCAGAAATATTACAGAGCAAGAGGTGGCGGGGGGGACTTGCTAATTACCCAAGTAATTGAGTTAATGTTCCATAGTTCTTTGACTCTAATTTGTAATTAGATTTAATAATTCAAAGAAACTCTATCTATCTATCTATCTGTCTATTCCCTGTGTGGCAGGCACAAACGGTTAAGTGCTCACCTACTAACCAAAAAGTAGGCTGTTCAAATCCATTCAGAGGCACCTCGGAAGAAAGACCTGACAATCTGCTTCAGCCATGAAAATCTTATGGAGTGCAGTTCTACTCTCTAACACATGGGGACACCATGAGTCAGAATCAGCTCAATGACAACTGTTTCGGCAACTATTGTGTGTATATATAATATATAGCTACATATATATATGCACACACATATATTTGTATATACACAAATTTCTACCATACACCAAAATAAATCACAGATGGATTATAGCACAAAATGCTTTAAAAAATAAAAAATAAAAAGCTCTAAATATATCAGAGTTTAAATTCTGAGAGTGGGATAGGGAAGGCTTTCTTAAATAAAATACAGCATGGGGGAAAAAATGAAAGATGAAATTGATACATTTGACCTATAAATTTTTTTTAATTGCAAAGTGAAAAAAAAATTACACTGTAAGAAAATATCTGCAGTGTATAAAATCCACAAAGGATTAAAATGAACAATTTACAAAAATTATTCTCTATAAATCAATCAGAAAATAAAACAAATCAATACAAATATTGTCAAAGGCTATGAACAGGCATTTCAGAAAGAAGAAAAATAAAATAACCAGTAAGTATATGAAAACCTGAATTCACTAGAAATCCAAAAAATGCATATTAAAACAACAAGTCAATAGCATTTACTCTTCTCAGTGCTTCTTAAAGACAGGGGGCCTGAGAACTCTTATATTTTGCTGGTAGGAAACTAAATTGATACTGGCATTTGGAGGACAATTTGGCAGTATCTATTAAAATTAATGGTGCCTATTACTATCGGTTTTAATTCTTAGGATCTAGCCTAGAGAGATACTTGCTTATGTGTACAATGAAGAATATTCATGGATTATAACTGAAGCATTGTTTGTAATGGAGAAGCATTGGACATTCCTAAATATCTACCAGTAGAGAAATGATTAAATAATATTGCTATGTAGTCTCATTGTGAAATACTCTTAGCACTTAAACAGAATGAGTTAGCCCTTATGTATTGACATGGGAAACCCTCCAAGGTTTATTAAAATTATATGCAAAATAGTACATACAATTTTTGTAAAAATGTCTGATTGGTTATGGCTTTGTCTTAAAACACAGTTACTCCTGGAGAAGTTGGAGATTAGAGATAACTTATACTGTTGGCCAAGGGAGACTTTAAGCTTTTTTCCTCGTGTGTGTTTGTATGTTTACCATTTTGGGATTTTTTTCTAAACAATAGGGATAGATTTGTGTATTACTTGTATAATTAAAAATACATGAAAATTATAAATACTTAAAAAAAGAAAATTCGTAAAAGCAAATATCTAGCTGCAATGAATGGCTAGATGAATGAATAAATGAATGGGACTTTTTAAATTTCCCCTTTCTGTGAACAGATAATATATTTCATGTTTATAATGATAAAATGTAATTTCAAAGATGAAAATATGGAATTTATTGTGGCAAAAAAAGCCACTAGGAGTCAATAATTAATTTTATTTTTTTTTAATTTCAAAGATATATGATCTCTATTTCTATTTATTCTTACTCATTTCTGTTGAATTACTTTTCTGGTTGAAATGAAATGATTGAGTCAACTGCAAAAGACTAAGCGGAATCCTGGATCAGAAAAATTTTCTGAGCAGATTACAACTTATACTTGGGAACAACAGAAAGTATGCATGTTACTAAATAATGAAAACATGGGCATAAAAATTGAATATTTTCGTCTGCATGGCAAAGCTTTGAGAATATCTTCACGCAGTGTGCTAATAAATGTCAATTTTCATTCGGTACTTGGCATCTTGTTCATTTGCATTAACCTACTTTTTTTTTATTGTACTTCAGGTGAAGGCTTACAGAACAAATAGTTTCTCATGAAACAGTAGTACACATATTGTTTTACGACATTGGTTAACAACCCCACAACATGTCAACCCTC